>NW_024609884.1:8241573-8331917 GCF_016920785.2 Ixodes scapularis | reverse complement strand
TGTTGGAGATGGCCCATACCAGCGTAGGAACATGCAATGCCACACTGGAATGAAACAGAAAGCAGGTATTGGCAACTGCCCTGCAGTCTTTTTCCATTCATGTACAATACCCTTTCTTCATATGGTTCACAAAGTATTATGCTCCACAAAAGCAATTTCCTCGAACCTCATTATTTTTGGCAGCACAGTCATGAACTGAACCTTTTACTAATCCAGGGGTGGAACTCATGAAATGCATTTGGGAGCAGTCACGGGAGCAGCTGAAACAGCTGTTTTGGAGCAGGTTGGGAGCAGCTAAAACTACGTTCTGGAGCAGGCTAGGAGCAGCTCAGATCAGATTTCATTGCACTTCAGCTTGTGTCGCAGACAAGCACGGGAGCAATTTCAATTGTGCTTAGCAGCAAAGATAACATGAGTGGTTCGGAACCTCGGCATAAATGGGATAACAGTGTAACAGATGTGAAAACTTGGCCTTAGTGAGAACCAAAAAGCAAGTACCATATGTTTCTGAAGATAGTGTCCTTGATATTTTCTGAGTGGCTTTCAGCTGCTCAAAATGCAAACCACCAAAAAGCAAGTACCATGTTTCTGAAGATAGTGTCCTTGATATCTTCTGAGTGGCTTTCAGCTGCTCAAAATGCAAACCAGCACTGCTTATAGCACAACCCCAATGAGCTCGACATAGTAATTATATGTGCAAACCACGTGACGTGCGTAAGCAACGTACATGCAGTTGCACGGAGGAACAGGGCAACAAATTTTGAGTTTATCCTATTGCACAACTCAATATCAAAGCAGCAGACTATGATTAACGGAGTTGTCGTATTCGAAGCGATGAGCCGGAGCAAGATTAAAGTATGCCGAGCAGATCTACCGCTCAGGTGAGGGCTGCTAGCCGGCAAGGTTTCGGATTGAACCGCGTTTTAGTTCAATCAAATCACGATTTATCTTGCAGGAATGCGGTTCCAACTTGTAACGATGAAGCACTAAAATGAATCTTTTGCTAATGTGTTTTTAACTGGTTGACGTACGGAACCCGGGCTGAAGAGCCTCAGGCAATCTGAAGCTTCAAGACTCGATCTCACCTCGGCCGACTTGCTGAACCGCTTATGGTTGAAGAATAAGAATCAAGTCGCAGGTGATGCAGCGCTTGGGATCCGGCTCCCGAGTTTTTCGCGCGCTTCCGACTCGGGATACACAGGGAAAATAAACGGAACAAAAAATTGCAAGGCCGACCAAGCTAAACGCGCTCATTGTTGCCAATTGAGTCGATAAAAACCGAAACCAAGACAAAATATAATTTCTTTGGCGCACGTTGTGCGATTGGGAGCACAATGGCGCGAGGTATTGGCTGTGGCACGGTTTCTGCAAAATGGCGCAGGATGGCACAGACAAATGCGTCTGGTGCAAATTGGCGCAAATGGCACAGTCGTTCCACCCCTGTAATCACTGAACTCATTCCTGAAAGGAGCCTCCTGGAAGTTTCAGAGTGGCAGCCAGACGTTTTGCTAACCGATTTAGTTTTAAAGCAGATGTAGCAATATCTGTTGCGCTCAAAAAGGCATGTAAATTCTGAAAACTATATATCTACAAAGAAAATCATCAAGGATGTTATCCCAAGAACCACGTGCCATCAGATTCAAGTTGCTGGATACCATGAGTAAATGTGCGTGGTATAGGAGGGTGAAAGTAATGAAAATCAAGAAAACAGTAACATCCCCATATTCAGGGCAATGTTCCACTCCAGCAACACATACCGTTGTGATCACGAGCATCAATTTTCGCCCATAGACGTCCGATAATGACCCAATCATGGGTGCTGTAAGGAACTGCAGGAATGAGTAGAGCGAGCCAATACAGCCTAGAAAGATAAAAGCAATAGATTAGTAGTAGCAAGCACATACCATAAAATGAGTGATATTTTGAAGAGTGACTTAAAAAGAAGCTGAAGCATTTTTCAAAAAATCTGAGTTAAAAGTGGACTTCTATAACTTTTTGTCCCATGAATTCAGTTATTCCACTTATCTTGAGCATAAGTAAACGTAAACGGCATTCATTTTGAAAAATATGTGCAGCGACTGCTGCTGGGCAGGCAGCGATTCTCTCTGCCGCCAGTTATCTGTCCGGGGCGTCGTGACGTCATCATCGGCCTCCCCGGGCCAGCTTAGTGGCGAGCAAGGGTCATCTGACCCCGCTGATGACGTCACTTTTGCTAGTTTTTCACTCCGCTCTCGCGCTTTCCTACCCTCAGCACGCCGCAACGGGTGGGTCTGCGTTGAAATTTTAATTGGCTATGACGACACTCCTACCAAGATTAAAAGAAAACTTAAGACACATCATTTTTAAGGTGTCTACATTACAACATTTACTGTTTGTTTGAATTCAAGGACCTCTTCAGCTTCCCATTTAAAAGGAAACTCCGGTCAATTACAAGAAATTTAAACAATGTGTGATTATATATCCTGAGGTAGTAATAAACGAGTTAATGTCATTTATTTAAAAAAAAAAGCGTGGTATTTTTTTTCCAATCTTAATTTTTTAAGTTCACCACAAACCTAAACCGAAACCTTGCTTGTGGCCGGCAACGTCAATCCTGTGTCGTCACCCACAAGCTCCAACCACGAGGTACAAATTGTGACGTCCCGTACCAAGCACCCGGCCACAGCTCGGCCAAAGGGTGAAATTTAACTGTCATCTGCAACGACCGGCAGCCTCCAGCGCCATCGCGACTGCAGATTATTTTAGCGCAGCAAAAGGCAAGTTTTCCTAAGGGATTGTTTTGAAAACATTAGTAGAAAGTGAAGTTCAGTAAACCACACGTAAACATGTCGAGACGGGTTTGTATAAGTATGCCGTGCTCAACGTCGCAAACTGGCTCTCGCACGCGATCGACGCTGCCGGCGATGATGCATGCCCGCACGAGCGCATTCACATTCCACAAATCACGTGGCCAACAATGAGCACGCTGCTAGCGCCGTCTGTCGAATTTGCTTGAAAATGTACAAAACAAGCAAACAAATATTCCTGAGCGCCCAGAACATGACATAGGTAGCGCAGGGTGGGCTGCGCCAACGCGGTGGTATTGACTGTGCTGTTGACTACGCCGCGCCTTGCCTGCTAGGATTAGCAGATTTGGGTCATTTAGCACACCTCAAACCTTGAAAGTTTCAACTTTCAGGGGGAATTACATCAAAATATTTGGAAAACAAACCACGAATAAACCATAGTTCCAGCATTGCAATCTATAATACAGTGCTATAAAAAAAGTGTTTTTTTATTGCAAAAATGAACTAAGCACCACCAAATGCTCAGTCTCCTCCCAAATGTAGCGCCATTGGTCCGGATCAGATGTCAAAGTTTCAGAGCTTGCCATTATCTGATTCAAAAGTTATAAGCAATTTTCGAAAATTTTAAATAAAAAAAAAAGGCGCTTGTTTCTGGTAGCCAACGCCAGTCATCTCCACGCATGTGTGGGCCTAGTTGTCCGCCATTCATTTATTCAATGAAAATTTCAGAAAATCACTTACAACTTTTCAGTCAGAAAACGGCAAGCTTTGACAATTTGGCATCTGGTAAAAACCGCTAGTGCTGCATTTGCATGAAGACCAAGCATTCGGCAATACATATTTTATTTTCGTGGTGAAAAAGAATACTAATTATTTTTTGCAGACTCCCCGTAGAATTCCGTCAATGTTTTTGGCAAATGGAACTTTCCACATCTTTGGTTTCTCATGTGTTCAAGGTATCATTCTTGTCATCTGAGGAGAACAATCTTGCCTAGTCTCCTGGAGTTCCACTTGAATGGGTTCAACTTTATGGCATATTCTGAATTACTCATTCGTTCCCGGTCTATTCTGAGAAAGCTGCAAGCGAGAGGTTATGACTTCGAATGCTTCATTTCACCTTAAAGGAGCTGTGCAACAATTTCAGTGGTTTGCTTAAACAACTGTGAAAGTTGGTATCTTAGCCCTTCTGAAGTAAAGACAAAAAAAAAAAAAAAAAACGCTTTTGCCTGCATGTCCAAGTTTTTATTTAAAAAATGACAAAGAGAGTTTTTTGGCACCTCTCAACTCCTTCACCATCTTCCGAGTCACTTGCACTGTGACGCGAAAGGGGGACGGCCGGGGTTCCGGTGAAGCTCTCTCTCTAGCGCCATCAGTGAGCAGCGAGAACTCTGACCACGTGGTCACGTGATCGCACACGGTCGGCATTGCCTATATTCGTGGTGGCGCTTAAAGCCGAGACACCAGAAAACGGAAGGAAGAAAGTGCCAACGTGGTTGTCTGGATCCGGATCTGGCCGTCCGGCTTCTGGCAGCTCCTCGCAGTAGCAGAGAGCAAACAGTTTTGTTGAACTCGGAAAGATGGTGCCCATGAAAAACCGTATCATACAAATTTTGTCGATGATACCAGGTCTTTTATGCATTTATTTATTTATATATATACTTTTTTTTTCATTTGCTTGCTGTTTGCTACAAAAGGGGGGGCATGGACCTCATCAAGCCGACATATGTCAAATTTTTGTTCTGCCTGCAGTGCCTGTATTATTGTACAAACACAATAAAAATGACTGACTGAAAAAAAAAAAAAAAAAAGTTGGAACGACAAGATTTATAGAAAAATTACCTTCTATTGAGCAGGTAGCTGCATTACTCTCTATTTTTTTACAAGCCCACCTTTAACGTCACGCCGCGTGGTTCTCCTAGCAGCCGCTCGCGGCTGCAGGTCGGGAAATATTATAATTTTTGCCTCACGATTATGTGGCGGAATTGCAACATTCAAAGGAAGGAAAAATACTTTCTGTCCTTTGTGACAAGATAAACAATGTGAAAAGCGCAAGATGTAAATTCTTTCAATGTTAAAATCGTTGCACACCTTCATTAAAGCAGCGAAAGATATGAGGCTAAAGGTTGAGTTCCTCCAATACAGGACAGATCTTGCTACACAGAAGCTTCCAGAACAAGAGCCTACATTTTACAATCTTGGTTCCACTACTATATTTCAAGTGAAATGTAGAACAAGAAGCTCCAGCCACACAAAAATACAAACACAAAGTATGATCTTTTGAAGCCTTGCACTAAGCTTTGCTGGCATGCGAAATGGAGACTTCTCACGGCAGTGGAAGGGTTAACGTAGAGACAATTTCAGTCTTTAGATATATTGACATCATAAATATTATTTCTGAAAATAAAACTGCAGATTCATACTAGCATTCTACACATTATCAAAATAGACAGTAACCTACAAGCCCTTTAAGTAAACATGCCAGACAACTTAAATATAGCAAGTTCTAGCATTGCCATTAAATATGTTATAAAATAAAAATATAATAAGACTTTTGTTACTGAATATTTTTCAAAATAGTAGTACAAAGGCATAAATACTGTATAAATAGCATCTGCTATAGTACATGCAGCTGTAAAATAACAAAGAATTGGCACAGACAGGGCACAAGACCAATTGTGTAAGTTTAACACACAACACTCTACCACTAACTACCCTCTGAATGTGTTAAGTGTTCAACTACATAAAGCTTTGTATACCTCCAAACAGGACTTTGTTCTGGTTGCTAGGCACTCCAATGAAGTCCTGCAAGGATTGAATCTGGCCTTCAAGCCAGGGATACAACCCATTCTGTAAAACAAAAAAGGGGAAAGCAAACAGTGAGACAAATACCACACACACCTGAGACCGAAAAAGAAAGACAAGGGGTGTTTCATTTTACCCCACTTTTACTGAAAACTGGGTTAATCTAGACATTGTCGCTTGTCCGGTCAGATCGGTAAAAACCAAGATGGTGGCCAATAAAGAGCTTTGAAGGCAAGGTGAACAGAATCAGAGAAAGCACATTTATTTTCGCATGATATCACCGTCATTGCCACTGGCAGTCTTGAGGATGCCGCACCGGGGCAAATATTTTCGGCTGATGCTGGCACTTAGGAGGGGGTGCGCGCTTAACATTTAATTTGCAGAATTCCCAAGTATGGTATGCGCTTGTAAGAAGTGGGTGCAATTCCACGGTATTTTACGGTAATATTAATGGAGGCTGTGTTACACAAAATAGAACAGTAGAAATATCTTAAAATTAAATGTTTTACTTTGTTTACAATTATTACCAAGCTCACTTCTTACTTATTTCTTCCAGATCCAAAGAATTGCTGAAGTATAATTTCTAAGTGCAATTCAGAATCAACTTTATTTAAATTTAACATTTTTTTTACTTTTAAAGCACCGAAAAGGAGCTTCGAAGTCATTTCAAGAGCTAGGATGAACATAATGTAGCAGCAAACCCTGAATATGTCAATTTAATCTCCATCTAATCTTGCTAATGGCTGCCAGAGCTGTAAAAGTAACAGATTTACAGTTACATAAAGTGGAATGTAATCAAGTTACAATTACCAACAGTTAAAAATGTACTTAACATAGTTGCATTAAAGTTACTTGGAAAAGATCTAGAAGTTGTGTCAACCTTATTTGGGCTTAGTCATTGCCGACTTACCACTCCATTCCCAGTGGTGAAAAAGATAGCAGCTGAATCTGGTTTCAGTTGAACACACCACTCGTGATACATTTAGAGGCCATTGTATAGGGTGTTCCAAGTCACCAGGCTCGATCTAAAATGAGCCGTAAAAATCGACGCCTGCACGTAACAATCTAAACTTTTCGTCAAAGGTGTATTTCACAGGTCGTTTTTGTCTTGTAAAATTGCAAAGCGTAGCTCTCTTTCTGTAAAAAATAGGGCCAAGAAACTTGCAGGGGTCAACGGCGGACGGCGACACCAAGTCGAGTAGCGGGGCGGGTTTGGTGCTCGTATTGATAGATGGCACTAGCTCCTTATCGAGACTGCTCGCGACCACCGTGGTTTATTAAAAGGAACATAACTTTTTTGAAATGTACCTTTGGTTAAAAATTGAATGCAGACAATAAAAGGAAAACCTGAAGGAAAAAAAAAAGTGTTTGCATAACGACAGCGCTTTTGCCACCAACATATTTTGTCTGCGTGTCAAATGCTTTCATTCGGTGGTCGGCTACACCTTCAGACGCTGCTCCTGATACCATCTATCAATATGTGCGCCAAACGCACCCCGCAACTCGACTTGGTCGTCTGCATCGCCACCTGCCGTTCACCCTGGCAAGTTTCTTGGCCCTATTTTCTACAGAAAGAGAGCTCCGCTTTGTAATTTTACAAGAAAAAACCGACCTGTGAAATGCACCTTTGACGAAAAGTTTAGATTGCTACGTGCTAGCATTGATTTTTACAGTCCACTTTAGATCAAGCCTGGTGACTTGGGACACCCTATATAAATGAATAGCATGTATTATCAAACCACAGGTCAGTATGGACTAAAACCTGCATCATATGCTTCTAAGCATGTGTTAAAAACTCCTGAAATATGTAGTCAGATGTGATGCACATTTTAAGCACTTAAACTTTTAATACTTGAAGTCTGTCAGTTCCAAACTAAGTTCAAACAGTTCTATGTTTTAACTTACAAATAGAAACAAATTAGCATGAGTCAGACCAGCCTAAGCAGTGGCAGCTTGATCCTTTTGATGAAATATTTTTTTTATTCATTTCTTTTAGAAATTACAGATTGTCTGCAGCATCAAGGCAAAAGACCATGTGGTCTGACGAGGCCTCAATGCCGCTTTATAGTAGAAATACAAGAATAGTTACTGACGACAACAAAACAAAATATCAAAAACGCTCTGATAAAATTACATTTTTCTGCACTAACAATAGCATTACAACAACAAATAAAAAACAAATAAAAATAAATTGTGAATGACAAGTTGCAGACGAACGATTCATACCAAACAATCACATCAGTTTCAATTTGATTTTCTTTTTATGGTTCTATTCCTATCAAGGTTTCTTTCAGTAGGCATTTAAATTTGTTTATTGAAGTACTAGGTGTGATAAGTTTTTGAAGGTCACTACACGTGTTTAAAGTTAAATGTTATGAAACATAAAGCTCAATACACATAGAGGTTGTTTTCATTTACTTTAAACCAAATTACCAGAATAGCAAAGACAAATAAAGGAAACTACATTGCATATATGTGGCAGCTGAACAGAATGCACTACACAATCAATGAGTTTAGAAAATGTGTGGCTCTCTTCTGTGTTAATCAATTAGCTCATATGCAGAAAAGAGCCTTTTGAAATGCCAAATATACAACATTTCAGCTTACGGTGAACTGCAAAGGCCGCTAGAAGCCATAGAAGCTTATCCAATGCCATGTGAGTGTTACATGACCTTTGGAAGGGGCGCAGCGATATGCAGCGATATGCAACAATATGCAGCACGCAGTCATGCGATACGCTCGCTGCGCTGGATTGACTGGAATGGTTCGTAGCATCTGCTGCGGTCCATTGTAAGGTGAAATGGATAGCGATGGGAGCTCATGATACTACATACAGCACCACCTGGCTAACACACTTTTGCTTTATATATACATATCAAAAAAAAAATAACAGATTGATCAGAAGATGCAGAAAGTGGTGCAACTTAAATTTCTGCACAGGACAAGCTTTTGCTCATTAGATATACAGCTAAAAAAAAATCACGTCATCACAACTATCTACTCAGCCATTGGTACTCCATCTGGCTACAGTCTACTGATGGTTGAATGAGGTCAAACAATGCACCTTGACTATCACCACGTCTTTTGCATTCGTGCAAAAAGCTCAGCCTACCCTCAGAACAACTCGTCTTGTATTGAGTCAACTTGATTGTAGTTGGTTGAACACAAGTCCATGGCATTAATCTAATGGCAGTGATCAGATGTTGAGCCCTCGGATAGTTCGGCAGTGCCATTTCGTGAGCTCAAACAAACCATGCCTCTTAACTTTCTCGACTGTCGAAATCTTTTAGTTTTATTTGCCAAAGACTCATTCCCAGCTTGAGCAGTGAAGCAATGTCTGGATTGTGCATTTACATGCCTATTATAAACAGTCTTGGGTAGTAACGCGTTACTGTAATTTCGTTACTTTTTTAGTAACTTGTAACTGTAACGAGTTACTTTTTAAAAATGTAACTTGTAACTGCAGTTCTATCGAAATAACGATGAAAGTAACGACGTTACTTTTGTAACGTCGTTTAAAAAATGTAACTTGTAACTGTAGTTCTGTCGAAATAATAATGAAAGTAACGACATTACTTTTGTCATTACTTTCCAGTGTTTTATGAATAATATATCACTGAATGTGTGCAATTTAGCCATTCCTTGCACTTTCCAAATCGTCTATTCCGACATTTCGAGTGTCAGGTTAGCCTTACACAAAGTTGTGAATACGTTCTTTCTTGCGAGTCACGACCCGAATATAGCCATGCGTGGATTTTATAAAAAATTATCTGGTTATCTTTACGTACGCGCTTGTACTTTGTGACTGAACACTTACATCTTAGTGTCTTGAAGCACTATGTTGTGGTTTTTCTTTTTTCTGTGCAAACGCTTTTTAATCGGGTGAATCAACCGTGAAACAACAATACACGTTGAGGGTACTGTGCATGTCTCGTACTTTGATTAGCGCCACTACTCCGCACTGCGCATGTTTCGTATTTTGATTTGCGCCACTACTCTGGCGTGGAAACTTTCAAGCACTAACTTCGAGAAGCAACTGCTGTTAAGTTACAATATGAAGTAAAAGGCGTACTTTTTAATTTTATGCAATTAAACGTTGTGAGAGGCATTTTCTAGTTTTTTCTAACATATTTTTTGTGTTATAGAAAAGTAACTGAAAAGTAACGTCGTTACTTTTTAAAAGTAACTGTAACGAGTTACTCTTTTGTTGCGGTAACTGTAACGGTAACTTGGCTACCTTTTTTCTGAAAGTAACTAACTGTAATGAATTACTTTTTAAAAGTAACTTACCCAAGTCTGATTATAAATATAGCACAATGACTCATTTGGTGATAAAACATGCTCACAAACAAGTGGGT
The DNA here is from genome assembly GCF_016920785.2 of Ixodes scapularis. NCBI lineage: Eukaryota > Metazoa > Arthropoda > Arachnida > Ixodida > Ixodidae > Ixodes > Ixodes scapularis. Next base: position 8,321,971 of record NW_024609884.1, on the reverse strand, counting down.
GTTAGCATAAAATCTGCCATTTTGTTCATCATCGAGACCTGAGCAATGAGATGTGCTCCTTTCTAGATCTAAGATAATTTAGAGAATAAATGCATCTACTGAGAAATCAAACTATAGTTATTCATACCATACCCGGTTCCACTAAATTACAGTATTGAGATATATAAATTATATGCAACGTTTAGGGGGTTCATTGGCCCCAGTTAGTAAAACACCACACTCGCTCAAAATCTGTCAGAGCATACATAAAGTAACCAGTGGCAACAAGCTAGTCTTATGGAAAGGCAGTCAACTTAAAGAGTGAAAGACTGTTGGCCTCGTGTTGCCAAGTGAGGTGAAAGTTCCACGTGAAAAAGCTACGGATGCAATCGGCAGCGTCGTTAGAAATTACAAAAAAAAAAAAAAAAAAAAAGTAACGGAGTTTCCTTTACAGCACTAGCGGCTGCTTGCTACAGTCATACGAGCATGACTCCACACACATGAGCAAACAGGTCTATGGAAAAGATAGAGGAACAGTAAACAGCTGTGCCTCCCTGTCCCACTTCCCAGAATCAATGTATCAATGCAGAAGCCGGAAAACGCGTGCGACATTTGCCACAGATGCTGCACGCAAACGCTCCGATCGTTACGCGCCGAACATCCGCCGTGATCCCCGTAGCCGTCATGCACGGCGGCAGCCGTCCCGACACACGAAGCCCGTTTTCAGGTCAAATGGTAGCGCCGCACGCATTCCTCACCTTGTCGTGGCGGCTGTAATAGTCGAGGATCGAAGGCAGTAACGGTAGGATCACGGTGAAGCCCAGCAGGTCAATCACCAGATAAATAAATATCACAAATACTGTGCGAGGAACTCGCTCCGCCGGAGACACTGAAGTCGTCATGCCTGCAAAACGGATAGTGAAAGGGTACGGGCTTAAAGACACATGCGAGACGTGAACCTGACATAAGCCAGATCGCTTTGCCACTCGAAGAACTTGGCAAAGCCAAAGGGATGGTAAACTCTCACCTGCTCAGAATGCCACATCACAGGATCACGAAGAAACGGACGAAATGACGAACGTCCTCTATAATCATACGAGCGACGTTCCAACACTTCCACAGAGAGAAAGTTCATGCGATAGAGAGGAACGCTACAGAGCGAAGAACCGATATCACTTTGTTTAAAGAGGCTGAGGATCGCACTGCCCGGAGGGCTGGGAGCACTCCTTATCACCCTTGATATAACGCACACGCATTCGAACCGAGGACCCAAGGAGCCGAAGTCACACAGAGATACCAAGAGTACAGTCAACGTTCCCTTTCCATCATCCTGTCTTATGAGGCGTGTGCGTGTGCGGTGTGTGTCAGTGTGCCATGTGTGCAGTGTGCAATCTGTAATGCACGTAGTAGACGCACGGGTGGATGCATAATGCATGGCGACTTTTCTTCGGATCAGGCGGTGGCTTGCGCCACCTAGCCTATTGGTCTGAAGCGCCTGAAAGCAGCCACGCCAGCCACGCGCTCCGGGATCTTGGAGGTCACAGAGCAGCTGGCCTCCGAGATCCCTTGGGCAATTTAAAACTTTGTCCTTCTTTTGTCCAAACCAGTCGCGACGTTGCCCTTTCTTTTCAACGGTGACACATGGTTTTGTTTACTGATGCTTGTCAATTTTGTTTTTCTGTCCTTTCCCGCGGGTTTGGTCGCAGAAAAGGAAAGAGAAAGCGTGAAAAACGTGAAAGAGAAAGGCAAAGTGAAGCTGTCACTTTGCCTTTCTCTTCCACGTTTGGATGTTTCATAGTTTTCTCTCCCCAGTCTCGGGCAATTTAAAGAAACGGTAAGGCCTACAGAGTGGTCCGACTAATAATAGCAGGGAAAAAAAAAAAAATCTTCACAGCATTAAGTAACGAAGAAACCAGGTTGGAACAAGGTTAGAATTTATAAATAAACCAGAATTTTTTTTTTAGACCTCATTGTCTTTTTGCATAACAAGTTACATCACAAAGTGCCAGCTGAGCACTGCACGGGCCTGAATTTCTAGGCCCGGCCCGACCCGAACCGGCCCGGTAGAGGCACGGCCAGGGCCCGTCCCGAACCCTACAGAATATTTAATTTCCAGGCCTGGCCCGACCCGGCCTGGAAGAGGCCCGGCGAAAAAGTTTGCAAGCTTTAACCCCCCCCCCCCCCCCCCCCCCCCAAAAAAAAAAAAAAAAAAGTTTAAGCACAAAGTGAGCATGTTTGATTTATATTTATTTTAAACTTTAACCGAGCTTTTTTTTTTTTTTTTGACACGAAAAATATCTTGATGTTGACGATGTATTTTCGAGAATATGGACGAAATATGCACGTCCATAAATGATTTTGAGAGAAAACAAAAAAAAAAAAAAGAGCAATTTTTTTATTTACTGTATGTATTTCTTGAAAAGATATTGGGCTTTTCGTTGTTCAATTCGTTTCACAGAGAATTTTCCTCTCTACATGTTTCTTTTTTCTTTTTGGTGTGTGTGTGTGTGTGTGAAGAAACAATCACAATCACGCTGGTGCATTTTCAAACCCGATGCAACACAAAATGAAATTGAAAATGCAAAACAAGAGAAGGGCAAACTACGGAGAGTCCTATGGAGCATAGTTCAGCTCGAGTCGAACGTCGTGAATCACCCTTCGGGTCGCAGAGGGCGGCGTGACAATGTTCATGTTCCGTCGGGCAATGGCTCGCAGTTTAAGTCCCCTCAGGTAGCGAATAATCTTGAGGCCTGTGACGATGAACTCGTTGACAGTAAGCAGTAGTAAAACAAAAGCTATTATTTTTCGTCCAAAAAATAAACCTGTAGTGGTGCCTAAGCTTCTCCGTCTTAATTCGTCTCGAATTGAAATAGTCAGTTGTTTTAAAACTCTCGGAGTATTTTTTTAGTGAAAATACGTCCTGGGATAGCCATGTCAACTATAATATTCCAAAACTGGCTCGCGTGGTAGGGATTGTGAATTGCTACCGTTACATATTGCCAACAAATGTGAAACTCTTGATCTATAACTCTTTGTTTTACTCCCACTTAGCCTACTGCTACCTCGTTTGGGATACATCAACGTTAAGTAATATTGAAAAACTATTCATACTACAAAAGAAAATACTCAGAGGTATAGGTAATGTGCCTTTTGATTTTCACACTGCTGAATTATTTAAAACCTATAGGATAATTGATGTTCACAAATTGTATTCATATCGACTTTGTACCAGTTTTAAGAGTGAAATAATAAAGGGCACTTGTTTCTTACAAATTCTTGCATTGTTGGAGGAAAATTCACCAGTGTATTCTACTCGTCACGCGGAGAAGTGGAAGATGGTTACTCAGCGAACCAACTATAGCTCTCAGATGCTCCAATTTACTCTTCCAAATTTGTTAAATACTTTGTGGAGTAGTAATGTTTCCCTTGAAAACTTGACTTTCAAAGACTTGCGTGGATTTTTTTGTACATGATGCATTATTTTCATAAAACGTTGTTTGTTTTGTTTTCTTTTTCTGTTAACAACACCTTCAGCTGCTACTGAATGTAATTTTCATCTTTGTTTCTCGATGCTTGCCGTTGACCAATGTAAGGGGACCGAGGACCAGTCAAGCTGCATATCGCAGCTTTTTTCCTCGGGCTCCCCATCAAGATTGATGGAAATAAAGATATTATTATTATTATTATTATTAGATCCACACTTTGTAGCCGGGCTGGAATTGGGCGTCGTGGCAACAAAGATTGTACCGACTATCGTCAGCAAGTTGTGCGGTTTGAATCAAAATGCGGGGCGCGGCCGAGCTGCCGGACTTCCTCCGCTCGTTGAGTGACGAACCGAGCGTCCTCGCTTTGTTCGTCTTCGTGGTTGACATCACACTCGTCTTCGGTATAGTCATCGGGTTCGTCATCAAGGTCGCCGTCTAGGTTGTAGTCGGGGTTGTCGTTAAGTCATCATCCGGGTCGTCCTTGGGTCGCCGTCGAAGTCGTTGTCAGGGGTTGTCGTAAAAGTAGTAGTCGGGATCGTCGTTCGAGGCGTCGTCAGTCCCCTCGTCAAGGTCAATAACACTGTTTGTCGTCGAGGCCGTAGTCTGGTTGGTTGTTGGCGTCGCCGGCGGATCCAGCTAGAACTTCGTTTTTAGGATGGGGGGGGGGGGGGGGGGGGGGGGGGGGGGGCGGGGCGAAAAAATTGTAAGGATACTATTCTCCCATTCTTTCTTGTGCACCGGGGGGTCCACCCATGGAAAATTGCCCACCGAGAAGGGAAAGGGGGAGAGGGGAGGCGCCCCCCCCCCCCCCCCTGGATTTACCCCTGGACGTCGTAGCCGGGGTTTGACTTTGGAGTCGTTGTCCGTTTCATCGTCGGCGTCGTCGTCGAAATCGTCATGATCTTATCGTCGAGGTCGTAGCCAGGGGCTTTGTCGAGTTCATAGTCCGGGTCGCTTTCGAGGCCATAGTTGAGGTCGTCGTTGATGTCACAGTTGGCATGCACCGTAGGCATAGATTGCATTACCCCGCACCTCCACCAAAATTTCACGAATAAAAACACAAACTTGATTAATAAAATTTAAATCAACGTTTAATGCGGCGAACTTGTGCCGAGAAACAAAGTAACAAAGACTGCGACGGCGACTTAAGGACGACTGCCTCAAGCACCCATGCGAAGCTCTTTTTGTAAGCGCGTGGGTAACTAGAACTTTCCGAGCTCGAACAATCACAGGGGGACAGGGGGACTGGTACGGGGCCGGAGGACGGGTAGGACCGGACTCGGATGAGACTTTCCTCCTTTCACCATATTGTTCGCGCTGCGCCCGCCAGCGCCAGCACGTGGTCACGCGGTCGCGAGCGGATGAGTTCTCGCTCCTCACTGATGGATCTAGAGAGAGAGCTTCACCGGAACCCCGTGCAAACCCCATTGACGTCACAGCGCACGTGACTCGGAACTTGGCGAGGGAGTTGAGGGGTGCCGAAAACCTCATTCTTTGTCAATTTTTAAAATAAACACTAGGGCATGCAGGCAAAAGCGTTTTTTTTTTTGTTTTTTACTTCAGAAAGGTCGAGACACTAACTCCCAAATTATTTAAGCAAAGCACTGAAACTGTTGCACAGCTCCTTTCTCCGGCGATTTTTGAGCTACCTCAACTAACTATATTTTCTGACTCCTCGGCCCTTACCCTTTCTGGTATGCTATTTAGTATCGTGAAATTCAAAATAGTTATTGCGAAATCGGCAAATGAATATGATGCAAAAACCAACATTCAAATATACCCGCCCTTTTCAGTGCCGTGACGTCAGTGGAAGGCAAGCTTGCCAGTCGGGCGAGCAGTCTAAAAAATAGAATATGCCAATCATTTGTTCCGTGCTGGAACGAACCCCTGCACTTCCACTGACGAGTGAACCCCTGCACTTCCACTGACGTCACTTTTTCGTTGTTGCCAGTAGAGACTTTCAGTATGAAAAACACAGTGAGGACCAAAATTGTAAATTCAATAACTTCGCGAAAAAAAATTATTTTAAGCTAATATTTGGGATACTGTTTTAGCGATGTTGTTTGACGAGTTTAGCAAAATTTCAAGCAAATCGGGGACCATGAAGAAATCGGCGGAGTACCCCTTTAAAGGAGCTGTGCAACGATATTCAATTGGAATGTTTTTCTCTCTACACGAGCTTACTGGCACACCTGGGACTCAAGGATACTCACACACAACGCCATTGGCAAAGAAACTCCTTTGTTGCGGTGTAATTTCAAGGACAAAAGCGATCATTTTCATTAAATCTCTCCTTTGCAAAATTTGATGACGTAACTCGGGGATCGCAGTACACCCAAGTGACGATATTTGAATGCGGTTCATAGATTGGACCCGAGCATTGCGTGGGCACTCGACTTGGGCTCGTGACAATTGCTAGCTCGAGAAGCATTCGGGTTGTGACCCGTGTCCAATCGCTGCAACGACGACAACAGCCGAGCCATAACAATGTCTGGAACTCAGCGCGTGTCCTGCGCTTTGCCAACCCCAGCGCGTGGCTATGATCAACACTGGCGGCATATAATCGGCTCCAGATCACGTGGCCGCTTGTTCTGGCTGCGAGTTGAGGGGGTGAACGCTGCTCGTTTTTCTTAAATTTTTTTCTGGGACTTCTATTGCGTGGGGTGAAAAACGAACGCGTGTTTCATAGGTCATTAACGTTAGGGATCCGTTTTAAGCGGTATTTGTGCACAGTACAAAAATTGTTGCACAGCTCCTTTATTAAAGGGATACTACAGCGAAATTTCGGCTCTCATTTTTTTGTCTATATGTGTTCAAAAAAGCAGCATCACATCGAACATACCAATATCCTGTTAAAAAAGTCGCGAAAATAAATTTTAAAACGAATTAAACGATCAGCAAAGAGCACCTGGTGGATGTCGCTAACGCCTCGCTTGTAATGCCCATTTAGGAACCTTGACAGCTAGTGACGGAGGTTGTCTCGTCTCCGGCCACGACGAGAGAAGAGGGGCAGGAGAAACTCCCCTCTTCCCGAGAATGCCTTTTGTGTGTCGCAGAAGCCGCTATTGTCCCCCTACAAGATTACGGAAGATTATCCCGTCACTCAAAATCCGTACAAAAGCAGCCGCTTCGGTGGCTGGAACGACTAGGCCATCCTCTCGACGTGCCTCGCCGTAGCTTTGCTCGTCTTGAGACGACCTACGTCACGATTGCGTTGGATGTCACGTGGTCACCGCTGGGCCTTCTCCGAGCGCTTGCCAGAGTGGGCCGTTTATAGACCTTTTCTGCAAGTGCGCCGCCATCTTGAATTGACGTCACTTCCAGTATGGGCGAAAACATTGTTTTGCCTTTGCCGCGCCAATAGAAGGCATTTAGGATATAAGCGTAACCGTCACACTTTCTCGTTTTGCCTCCCCTTTATTTTTTTACTATTTGCAGGTTGAAACGTTGGATTATTTTTTCGTCGCCCATACCGGATACGCCTATTAGTTAGCTGGGGACGAGAGTACACAGAAAAGGTCTATGGCGAAAAATACAGGCACAAGGCTCAAAATACAAACGTGCGATTGTCATTTACGGGTATTGTGGATCATATTCAACCTATTTTTGAACACGACGGGAATATTTCAAATTTCGTTGAAGTATCCCTTTAAAGGGGTCATAAAACGATTTTTCAAATTTTTCCTTATTAGCTATCCTCCTCACGTACCGAACAGTTCAAGACAAAAAGGAGGGACTCCCCTCTTGCTCGGACCCTCGTTTGTGTACCCGGGACACCACCATTCTCCTCCTAGAAGATTAGCCCGTAGCTCAAACCTTTGACAAAAGTTGCTTTCCCCACCCCGTCCACCCCTAAGCTGACAGTGCTGTGGAAGCTACGTGCTCGTTAGGCCAATCACACTTTTGCCACGTGATCACGCTCCCTCGCGCATACCCACGCGAAGAGAATGAGGTCACGTAATGAAAGGGAGGCGGCTGATTGGTCCGGCAAGCGCATAGCCTCCACCGCACTGTCAGCTTAGGGGTGAAGGCCCAAGGGAATAAGTGAGGTCCGGTATCGTGTGACGTGCGTTTGGGCCGGATGACGTGCGTTTGGGCCGGATGACGCGCTTTGGGTACCGCGGATGGATCACAGTAAAAAGGCAGAGTACTTTCGAAGGGAAGGAGGTACGAAATAGTCCGCTGTGTTTTCAAACTTTTGTACCGAAAAATAGGCTTTTGACTTTCTACCTTCTTTCTTTTGGCACACCAAACCGATATGCTATAAGTAAAATCCCAATCTAAATTAATTTATCCCAGCCCAAAATTCGTTTCATGGGCTCTTTAAAGTACAAGAGTTTCTGCCGCCGAGATGTGCCCTAGAGCAAGGAGCTCGCACTTGTAGCCTTTTTTTTTTTTTTTTTGTGATCCATCATAAGGTGAAATAGAGCATAAAACCAATACCGCCTTGAAGACAAGGCCTGCGCATGACGTCATCTTAAGTAAATCCCCGACCCGCCCCAAGCGGCAAACAGGCTGTAGCTTGACGAGAGTAAGGGCCACGTCACAAATACGTCGCATTCACTGGCGGCCATAGCTGTGTGCGCGACTGTTGAGCGCGAGCTGATAGCAAGCAGTGCGACAGCCTCAAGGTTGCCGGCCTTAGCAGCCTATTAATGTGAGCTCGTTCTGAGCATGACCACCGAAGCAGGCGATGGAGCAGACGATGATGCTCATCCCGGCCACATAGGGGGCGCTAAGGGGATCTACTAGTGATGACGTTTAGAGGAGGAAACGCGCAGGCCTTGTGTTCCAGGTGTTGTTGATTCTACGCCATCAAAGTTGCCGGTCTTAGCAGCCTATTAATGTGAACTCGTTTTGAGCATGGCCACTGGAGCCGGCGATGAACCAGACGTTTTAGCAGACGATGGTGCTCATCCGGGCTACCTAGGGAGCGCTGAGGGGATCTACTAGTGATGACGTTTAGAGAAGGAAACGTGCAGGACTTGTCCTCTAGGTGGTATTGATAGAACACGCATAACCTCCTATATCACCATGCTCAATCGTTGTGCTTTGCGATGTCCCGGAAGCCAATGAGGATTGATAAATTTGCTTGTCCTGCCTTTGGCTGACCTACTGCTGAAAGCTGTTATTTTGACATGAAAATACATGTGTTTTATGTTTCGTGTTGAGTGTGTTGGAAATATTTTACGAGTTTTGTTTTTACGTGCATTTTTACCCATAACTAAACAGCATTACGACTATTCTATCTGCCAGTTTGAGATGGTTCACAGGACAGAGGTATGCCGAACGCGAAAGATCACAATCTAGATTATGTAAGTTAAACAATGAATCGTTATTCTACGCACACGGTCAACCATTGTACGGCCCTAATTTTTGAGGTCCGGTTTCAAGCATGTCTAGTTGGGTACCACATGGTGCCTCAAGCACAAGCAAGCCAGCTGAGAATGAAAGAGTGACACACCATCAAATGCCATCAGACCCAGACCAACGAGCAAGCTGGCTCCAAGCAGTCAATAGATACAACTGGATGCCATCAGACTACTCCACGGTCTGCAGCCTCGAGTTATCTGCAACGGCACAAATCGGAGGCTACATCACGCGCGTCGTAAACGAACACTTGGCATGCCTCTCCTGCTCATTTCATACGACAAAACCGAAGACCAATAGCCATTTGCAGGGTCTTACAAAGCGACTGGATCGAGAAGGACCCATGTACCCATTAGACGAACTAATAATCTGCTTGACATTCTCAAAATGTTTGCGGCAGATGTATTATCATGCAACGTGAGGAACTGGCGACCCCTCGAGACACTTTTCAGGTTCGTAGAGCCAGCAGTCTACGACTCTCCACTGCTAGTCTGCCTAACCAACAACGAGGTTCATTACCGTGAACTTGTTCATCTCATTTGCACAAAGTTCTTCAGGCCCCTTCTAGTAAACTATGCCTTCAGTAAAATAGAAAAAAAAAAAAAAAGAAGCGTACAAGACGTTTGTCCGGGGTTCTCTTTCTCATAAGTTTCAAACGTCGTGGAAGAGACCTTCCACGGTGTGGTCTCAAATAAGCGTAGAGACACAATCAATGTAGGTTTCGTTGTACAAACACTTTCGCACCTATAGGATAATTGCGTCGCAGACATTCTTATTCTCCGTGGTATATAACAATCAGACGACAGACACTGGTGAGGGGTCAATATCTTGCCTGTTGCCTCGACGAACGCCATTCAATGCAGCGGGACGATTACCTTGGAACTATATGGGTTTGATCGTTTTATGTTTAGTTTAACGTGTGCTCTACAAATATGCCGTCAACTGCTTTTAAATATGTTTTTCCTAAAAATAAACAGTTTCCATTATTAAGCTTCATGATTCAAAAGTTAAATGACACATCTCAGGTTATTTTTCACTTGCGTTTCAATCTGTCTAAACCACTTTGTTGCACTTGGCTTCTTCCTATAGTTGATCTGTACAGAGCGATTATCTCGGATGCCTCGTAAAACAGCCACAGTCCGCAAGATTAATGCGAGCGGCTACCAAGGGCGGCTTGCTTTACCAACACGATAACCCATTATGAAAAAACCAGCTGAACTAAGGAAAAGGTAGAGATAGAAAGAAAGACACCCGATCGCTGGACTACCAACTGTTTTTATATATAAACCTCCTCTTCATCCTCTTCCTCTCCTTCTGCAGTAACCAACTAGCTCAGATTACACCAAACGATAACCCATTCCCTGACGTGCATGCTCCCAGCGAAGCGAAAGTTTGTCTTCAGCGCAGACAAGCTGTTGCCGCTTAGCGCCACCTAGGGTGCCTCAACCCAGGTAGCACCAAACATTGTAGTAACGTTATTTTATTGTTGCGTATGCTTAAATAACGTTATGTGTTATACCTGAACATTAATGTAACGTTCAAGTTTAACATATTATGTTTTAGTTGTATTTGAAACATTAGTATAACGTTCCAGTAAAACATATAATGTTATATGTTGTGTTATGAACGTTAAAATAACATCACACATGTAACTGTGAAATAACGTTAAAAATAGAACGTTCAAATAATGATTTTGGAACATTCATTACTAACGTTATTTCTGTGTTAATATTGAAACGTTAATGTAACATCACATATGTAACTGTGAAATAACGTTAAAAATAGAACGTTCAAATAATGATTTTGGAACATTTATTACTAACGTTATTTCTGTGTTAATATTGAAACGTTAATGTAACATCACATATGTAACTGTGAAATAACGTTAAAAATAGAACGTTCAAATAATAATTTTGGAACATTTATTACTAACGTTATTTCTGTGTTAATATTGAAACATTAATGTAACATCACATATGTAATTGTCAAATAATGTTAAAAATAGAACTTTAAAATAATGATTTTGGAAGATTCATTACTAACATTATTTCAGTGTTAATAATAAAACGCTAATGTCACTTTACTTGTAGAACAATAAAATAATGTTGAAGATAAAACATTCAAATAACTTTATTTGTAAAACAATAAAATAATGTAAAAACTATATGTTCGCCGGTTCCTTTTTTTTTTTTGCCCGATTTTTTAAAGGTCTTTTTGAAAAGTACTCTACCTGCCCTGTGATAGTTGCAAGGAGGTGAAGGAAGAGGATTAAGTACGGGAGAAAACTGAAAGAAGAAAAAAGGAAATTTTTCTCAATTAATTAGTTCGAAGCTAGGTGGCGCAAGCTACCGCCCGTTATAAAGGGAACAGCCGGAACAGCTAATATTCATCCATCCGCGTTCCCGCCACTGCAACTGTGGCCCCTGCCTCCGCTGGTTTCGCCGGTTCGATTTCTTCGAGCGAACTTCTGGGACAGTTTGAATAGCTTGAACTAGTTTGAACTTTGAGTTACTTTGATTTCCAATTAAGCTACGTCCAGCCGCGTCCACAACGATGACTGCTGACTGATAAAGCGGACAACCGAACAGCTTTTGGACGGCGGGACTCGAGAACCGTAAGTAACCACCTTTTTGATAACCACTGTGCACGTGCTTCTTTTCTTGAAAACAATCTGACGTAAACTGGTATCCTGTCGTTCTCTTTGTTTCAAAAGTAACAAGAGGGGGAAAAATGAAATGACATAGAAAACCGTTACATCGTCTGTGCAACCGGCAAAAAATAATTATTGCCGAGAGCGTCCGCGACCATCTTGCAGACATTTTTCCGAACTCAGTTTTTGTGGCGGCGGATAGGGCTTGATGGTCGACAGAGCAGAGGACAGCGACAACGGAGCGAAAGAGGTTTTAAGCAGTGCTACCGAACGGTTTCAGTGATCTTTGCGTGGACACAGATTCAGAGTCGGGTGGTACTGAAATCCGGTCGTAAGGTCTTTTGAGCTTGGCAAGACATGGGCTAGGTCATCAGTGCGACGGTGTGCCCAGCAGTTTCTTTGCGATTTTGGAAATTCTTCGTGAAATTTAAGCAAATGCTAGTGAGCGGTCTGGTCCCACATGGAGACACGACTGTTTGTTTTGCCTGTTGCAAAAGCTGAAAATGTCAGTCCCCACAGGTATGCACAATGGCAAGGAGGACAGGAGAACTTTTCGAGAAGCTTGTTTGAAAACAGGTGCAACTCGCACTACTTTTTCAACAAAAATGTTTGCTATTAGTCGACAACTGCCCACATTATCTCTCCGTCATCCCTGCAAATCTTTGACAAAGGGCTGAATATTGAACTAAGCGAAGTAAGTTCAGGAAAGCATGCTATGCTTCCTTTATAGCACCTTATTAACAAGTTTAGGTGTTTTGCATTTATAGTATTGTGTTGTTTTGTTTGCAGGCAAAGAAGTCCTAAGCATCGTGTCCAAAGCAGGAAGTGCTGGTGCGAATCTCAGCTCTAGAAAGACGACATTCTGTGTTTACTTTTATTTTATCCTTTAAAAACAATTTATTCATGAGTATTTGCCACCTGCTCAGTATGGCAATAATGTGTGTTTTTTTTGTTTTTTTTTTTTATCTTGCTTTTATCTAGTCATCAGTTGTGGACATTTCTTTTAAAACCTTTTCCTAATCATGTGTTCCAGACAGGTTTTTAAGCTTTTTATAGCTCTATTTTTACTTTTGCAACTTGAACATTTATAGCTGCTCGGTATGAGAATGCGGAGAGCTCAAACTCCTCTGAAACGCCCCCGCGGTTGGAGTAGGATGTGAACGTTTGAGAACATTTATTAAATTATAATAAAGAGAAACAATTTTGGTATGAAGCGAGTCCACTGTAAAACCGTAAGATGACATTTTAGCAGACTTGGACGTAGTTCAACTACTCTACTCAAACTACTGTAGTTTAACTACTTTTCCGAGTAACTTGGTAACTTTCAATTACAACTCTATTTGGGTAATTAGTAATTTAATTTAACTACGTTTTTCGGGTAACTTCTACTCAAATTACTAACTACTTTCGGAATTTAGTCCTATCTTTTTTTTCATCACAAAAGTTTGAGTGCACAAATAAATAAGACGCTGGCAGATGAAGTGGCATTCACGAACAAGGGGCCCCCTCACATTCCGTTCCCACGCACTTACACTCGGCAGCATTAGAAACTGCATCACAGGCGTCCTTGGGCCAAGGTGGCTACGACGAGCAACCAAAACATAACACCGGCGCGCACGAACGCAGGCAGAGATGCTTGACAAGCATTGGTCGGGTGTTGACCTGATCCGGTAATGCACGCAAGCGCCGCGTTTCCAGCTGCAAACGTGAAAGACGGGGACACTCCGAGGGTTGTTGCTGTTTTCATGGTGCGCCTTTAGTGAGTTCTGACTCAAGTTGCAGGTTCCACGGTAGCGCCACTGGGATGACCTCGCAACTGGGCGCCTGTACTCATGGTCACCTCGTCGTCAGCGCATACTCCCTTGCAAAGCGGACTCCCCCGCGCCTAAACGCAGACACGAATAATCCGTTCATGGGAGCACGTTCCCGCTTCCAGCTGCAACTGTACGAGCGCCGATGCTTGTTCACGTAATCCTTCGCGTCCTTCCGATTTTCCACGCCAGGGAGACCTCCTTTTTGTTGAAAACGTTTTACTTGTCAGGCGCGTCAGATACCGTAGTCGCCGGCGAGGATTTCGAGTCACCCTTGGGCGATCTTTCTGTTGAACCCAACGTCAACGGCAAAAAACAATTTTTTTTTTTTTTTTTTAAGTGGCGTAGCTATAACATTGCAACGAGACGCGCAGTCGTCCGAATGATCTCATCGTCGTGGCGCGAGACTTGATCCCTTGACGGTCAGGTGCACTCGCTCGGCGAAATCTCCGAACGTCGTGAGAATAAAGAGGGGCCAGTCATAACAATCTCAACTTTCCGAAGAAAAAAAGAAAAGAAAGAGGAGTGTTTGTTATAAAAGACCCTCAAGGGGGGGCGGGGGGGGGGGGCCGAGGCAAGCCTCACATGTTTCGTCATGGACACCAAAGATGCCGACACTCGCTTACCCGACCCTGCACAGCCTGCTTCTGAAATTGAACGCTCTCTTTGCATCCAGCGCCACGGTGGAACGTCTTTTTAGCTTGACCGAGGACGTTATTAGAAGGAAATGAGGAAAACTCTCCGATAACAACTTTGGAAGACAATTGCTTCGGCGAGCGAATAAACTATTTTGGAAGTCATAAAATGACTGCATTTATTTCCGACTCGCAGGGTTTTTCACTGATCAAAACTTCTGTTCATTTTGCTGCCACAAAAACATAAAAAGTAACTTCGAAAGTAACTTCAAAGTAATTCGCTACTTTTTTACAGTAGTTAGTAGTTTACTCAATTACTATTACGAATGCGTAATTTCTACTCTACTTCAACTACTTTTGGCGTCGATACTCAGTAACTTAACTTAACTACCTTTTTTGAGTAATTTGTACATGTCTGCATTTTAGTTCTTGTAGCATTCATTTTAATGAGAAAGTTTGTGAGCAGGAAAGATAATTATGCTTTCTTTCATGATGGCAAGCTTTTTCCACCAAAATTAGTGCTAGCATTCTCGGTGCTATTTTTTATGTACCGCAAATTAGGCTTAAGATAGAGGTCAGCTATTTTTATTTTTTTTTATTTTTATTATTTTTTGATCCATGTAATGTCGTGTTTTCAAACTTTTGCACCCTACTCCAATCGCCAGGGCTACATTCTACCAGAGTTTGAGGTCGTTGTGATGTCTAGTTTATTTTTGCGGTAGAGAAACACTGTTGAGTTTTCTCGCTCCTTTCTTTAATTATGTGAGCTTCATGAACCCAATTTACAGGCCTTCAAGCTTCTTCAAAAGTGTGAATTTTTTTCATAATTGTTCACTTTAATTTTTTTTTTTTTAGAGGGAAAATAATTTTAACTGCATAGTCTAGCAATATTGTCGCTGCTCATGTACACTTCCATGTTTCACATTTGGAGAGTCAATAAATGTACTCATAAACATGTACCAAACTGTTTTCTTTTCACAGCAGGGGTAGACTGCAATTAATCACCTGGGAATCATGGTGTTCGGCGCAAAAAAACAACGGACATAAGAGAGAAAACAGACATGCAGGTGCCACTCACAACTATATATATTTGAAAAGTTCAGAAAAACAGGAATACATCTATCGTCGTCTTCATCACGTCCACGCATGCGCTTAGCCATGTGATATACGCCTGATCTAACACATGGCTAAGCGCATGCGTGGACGTGATGAAGATGACAATGTATGTATTCCTTTCTTTCTGCACTTTTCAAGTACAGTTGTGAGTGGCACCTGTATGTCTGTTTTCTCTCTTGTGTCCATTGCTTTTTTGTGCCTTACACTATGATTTCCAACGTTCACCAACTAGCCCAACTACAAGTTCTTCTAAAATTAATGATCTGTATGGTAGCTTGTTCGTGCTGTGCTAAATCTGGTGATGGTTGTATCCCACACTTTCTCCCAAGGGAACACTTTTTTCTTCAATTAGTGGTGTGTCGAGTGGCGTGATGGCTAAGCTGAATAAATGAATTTCTGATTATTCCTCCCCGGGAACGTTTGAGGCGCACACAGCTGTTTATGTTCCGAACAAGTGTCTTTCTATATTTATGCTTACATCTGTTGTCACAAAGAAGCTTTGTGATGGTTTAGTGTTCAATATTTTAAATTATTATGCCTCTCACAAACACACACTGTTCAATTACTGGGACAACCAGTATATGGCCAAACATATTTGATAAGTTTGGGAGAATGATAAACATAGGTCAACTTTTGTTTGCTTGTTTATCATTCTCTGCTTAGATCTCACTTGAAACTTTGGGTGAAGAGTGCAAAGATATTACAATAATCATAAATTAAAAGGCCACTTGGAGTAGAATCCTTTTCTGACATATATGTACAGACGTGGAAAGATTCAACGAAGCCACAGGAGCGTGCGGCCTCGAGATACTCGCGCACTTCATGACGGCAGCGAAAAGAACTAGTATCGATGGCTGCTGCAGCTAGCTGTGAAATTAGCTGCTGTCAGCATCCGTTTAGATGACCTGCCCTGCCGCCCTGCTACCATACTAACGACCATACGCCTAGAGTGGCACTCTCTACGCTGCATCTCGATAAGGCTGGTTATCTGTATCGAATAAGCTGATTGTGTGTACTTGGAATTGCGGAACGCAAAAGAATGTCTTTTCTTTTTGTTTTCGCTACAGTTCCAGTGAAGCACAATAAGCTTTGATCCACATCACGACAACCATATTGAACCAAAAGCATGCATCGTTGCAAATAAAGTTCTTGAAAAGCGCATTGTCTGTTCAGCTGACAAAACATTTCAATGTCAGTGTACAGTGCGCCACTTTAGGCAAATGACTGTCAGTATGGCAGCAGTGCAGGTCATATAACTGGGTGTTGATAGTCGCTAATCTCGCAATCTGCCAGTATTAGAGGGGATAGTCCCCCACGCCACCGGCAGGACGCGCACACATAGTTTGAGGTTACACGCTACTGTGGCTTTTTTTTTTTTTTGATTGTATTAGCAAAAAGTGCACCTAGCTTGGTTAGTGTTCACGAAAAAAAATATGCAATTGCTTTTATGAAAAAATGTTTGGAGGGACTGTTAAGAGTCACGAAGACAAACCATACATGTCTGTTTTATTTAGTCTTTTCACTGGTGTGGAATATTGAAATGTGTTAATCTGCTGTTTTGAAAAGGTCTAATAATGATTATGCCTCACATTTTTATGCTCATTGCAAAGCCCCCATTTCCTGAGTAAACACTACTCAACAATAGCTAGGGTGTCATTGCTGTGTAGAATTGTTTTGGCCCACCATATATTGTTTCAAGGAGTGTTAAAGCTTATGAAACAGAAGAGAATGTTACTGCACTGGTGAAATGTCTGCAAAGTTTGGAGGAACACTTCTGAACCATAAAGGCATATATATATACTGTGTGTAGGGAACATCTGGACTAAGGCTACTTCAAACACTAATTTGACTGTGTTGCAGGGCTTGCACCTTGGTAAGACGACCGAGTTACCATACGTGACAGGTGTTGCCATGGCAATTCACCGTCTCTCGGCAACAGCCCTGGCAATGCAGTCAAACACAACTGTCTGAACCAGACTTTTACAGTATATATTTGTCTTCATGGTTCAGAACACTCCTCCGAACATTTTGCATACATTTTACTGTAGTCGGTGACAGGTCAAGAACCAAGTGGAAGCTCCTCCCACCTCTTTCCTCTTTAGTAGAGCGAACACTGGAGAGGAGGCGACCTCCTCTCCAGCGTTTGCTCTGCTCAAGTGGAAAGAGGTGGGAGGAGCTTCTACTTGGTTCTTGACCTGTCACCAACTATAATGTGGTAATAACATGTTTTACGAATGTTACTATAACGTTTACCAGAACATTATTTTAATGTTTTGTAAACATTATATTTCTGTTGTAATAACGCTGCATAAAAAATTTATTTATGTTGTACAAATGTTACTACAATGTTTACAGTAATGTTATGCTAATGTTTTTTGTACATTGTATTTACGTTGCAAAATTGTTTTCCAAGTGTTCAAATAACGTTTATCAAAACGTTATAAGAATGTTCTGCCAAACGTTCAAATAGCTTTATACAGGCGGACATTAAGAACATTCCTCGAACGTTTGGGACGAACATAAAAATAACATTATTCTAATGTTTTCGTGTTACCTGGGAATGTCCTTCTGTTTAGGGTGATGCCACCTTTTGTAGTACCCGATGCCGACAGCACGCGCTCACGGGGAAAATACAAAGGAAATCGACGAAAACAAAATATCGCCATAGCGCAGTCAGTGCCACAAACGCGTGCAGTGAGGGACACGCGCTTTCACGCGCTTCTAAACCAAAAAGAAAAATAAACGTATGGGACAAAATGGCGAGATGCCACCACCCTAAGCAAAGCGCATGCATGAAGGCACCCTAGCGCCACTAGCCGGGAGCACGCGCACTTTTTGCCGGCTGCCTTCGTATTGCGCGCGCTCTGAGTTAACAGGCATTATGTGCGTGATCGAAAGCGTCGCTGTGGTTGGCCTTCCACGATTGGCCGAATGCTAACTATGACGTCAGAAAAGGATTTCTCATCGACGGAAATAAGAGGAATGGAAGAACTTCAATTTCGACGGTGTTGGTAGTGCCGCTTTATGCCCGTGTCCCACTAGAGCGACATAGAGAAACAAAAGACAACGACAAGCCTCAAACCAGAGTCTTTCGCGATTTGAGAGGCTTTGTGGAATAAAGGAGGCTATGCTCAAACACGAGCATCATGCCCGCGAGTGTGGCTTTGGCAGGCTTGCAATCACTCGTGCTTACTTCACGAGCACTGAACGACTAAACGCCTGCCAAAGCTACCATCGCGAGCATGCTGCATGGGTTTGAGGTTTGTGGCTGTTTTTTGTCTCTGTCTGTCGCTTTAGTGGGACACGGGCATCAAAAGCGCAATGATTTCAAGCTTCCACCATGCTCCTTACAAACACTATCGAACTTGTTGTTCGCAAACTAACCATAGGAGGGCGCCACTAAAACATCTCGCCGCTAATATAGGAGGCTCTGGATCAACTAAAAGACCACAACACCAATCCTGAAAAAAATTTAAAAAAAGTGAAGACGAAGAATTTTCGCATGATCCCAATGACCAGCTAGTCATGGCCGTTCTGCAGTGCTCTATAAAAATGTGAATTGTGCTGTGCAACTCTACACCATGGAAGGAGAAGCTAAAACCGTTCGATTGGGCCCATTTTCTCCGTTGGTTTGGTAAGCACTCGATGTCATTCTTCACCTGCGTGTAAACACCAAGAATTTCCACCAAACGAGAACCCTGAGACACTAGGATTTTGAAGCAAAGTCTCCCAGTTGTCCGAGAAATTAATGTGTGTTACCATAAAGGAATCGTTAAAATATTACAGTGTGTTGGAACCAAAACGTCAGGTCAAAAGGAAACTGATTATTTATTTTTTTCTCTTCAAGATAACTAAATGGAGCGAAATGCGTCCACAGCTGCATAACTGCCGAAACGAACGTAATCGAAGTTATCATACGAGCTTCTTTGTGAATGAAACCATAACAAATGTAATTCTTTAAGCGGTACCGAATTCTTCGGAACCTTGCAGCAAACGCAAGAGCTGTATGTCAAAGCAAGTTTCATTCTCGAAATTCGCCAAGACGTTTCGCACTGCCTTGATTGTCAGTCACTCCCTAAGCATCGCTCACGCTTGCTAAAGGGGCGGTGCAATGAATTTTGTAAATCCAGTAAAGACAGCTTAGAATCAATTCTTGACGTTCATGGCATATATGAAACACGCGTTAGTTTTCCTTTCCACGCAATAACAGCATAAAAAAACCAGGAAAACGAGCAATGGTCATTCCTCAACCTGCAGCCAGAACAAGCGGTCGTCACGCGCATGGGGTTGGCAAAGTACAGGCAGTACCGGGCACGCGCTGCCGAGTTTCAGACATCGTTAGGTTGCCACAAGTCCGAATCGTGCTCACGCAGTGCGCGTGTGCAATCTATCAGTCGCGTTTCACCATCGTCATCATGCACGGAGTCATCCTGACGACTACATCAGCACTGTGACTGCCGTGACTAAGTCATCAAATTTTGCGATGGAGATTGAAATAAAAAATTGACATGGTGATCAATGGGATTCATCCGATGGAAGTGCCCGAGCATGCACGTCAGGGAATGGGTTCTTCCGGAGACGGCGAGGGCACAGCGGTAACTCAGCTCACTCGCCCTCCCGCGGTGCCTCCAGCTCTCTGGATCCGTCAGCACGCGTCACCCTCTTTCCCCACCTCGGTGGCGCGCTGTGCTGAGTCATCCCATCACTCTAAACACGATACCCCCTCTCTTCTCGCGACGGCATGCATGGTGCTGACAAACTGACTGACACCAGCTGGTTTTCTTCGAACCGAGCGTTATAATGCTCACGCATTAAAACTAACTTTTATCCTTGAAATTCTGCGCGAGTATAGACGCATCCCACTAGTGTCAGCAAGCTTGTAAATCGTAGTCATGTGCGAATAGTGGATTTCGAGTTCAAAACTAATATTAAATTTCACCATTTTTTTTTTTTTTTTTTTTTTTTTTTTTATAATTGAATATTGAATGGTTTTTTAAAGCCTTTTACTACTGTTGTACAATGCTTAAAACGAAAACCTAGCTAAACTCGTGAAGGTTGCCCCTATAAGCTTCCCCTTGTCCGTTTATAAGCTAATTTTAATCAAACTATATGGATTGTAACCGCAGAAAGTCTGATGCCTTGAGGTGGCAAATGAACGACGAATTTCGAAAATCCAGCCGACCGCCAGCCCTCTAGCGGACGAACGAAGAACCATGAGGAGCGGGGACGGCAGCGACGGCGGAGACGGTGGCAGGGACTGTCGGCCTTGGCTAGCCTCGGTGCCGTGGTGCTGCTATTACCCCATGGTTAAGGTCGGCGTGTTCATGCGTGAAGCAATTAATTTTAACGAAAAAATTGAGCGCGTTAAAATAGGAATTCTTGTGTCTTGCCTCGCAGCAGCGTTGCACGAAGGGACCGGGATGTCTAATTTCGTGAGGGACTTTTCGTATATCCCATACTCTGTGGATTTCCGGTCTTGTGGTGGCCAGCTGAATCTGTGCTCAACGTGACAGCAAAAGCTCCCACTAGTAGTGTAGAGCTCTAGCGTAAGGTCTAGGAAATTCTATTCTTGCCCTAAGTGAAAGAAAACTGGTCGCGCAAGCGTTTTAAAGTCGTTACAAGGAACATTACCATTTGCTCCAAGCACTTTTCTAAAGACAGAGTACGCGAACATGCATTCAGGTCATTATCAAGGCAAATAAAGAAACGTTCGAAGCATTTTAAGCGCGTCTGTGTTAGCCCTTCGTGACGAGAGCTTGGGACGGGCAATTTTGGCGAGGCGGGTCGCAACGTTGCAAATAACTCGGTACACCAATGTAGTATACGGTATATTTAGTTTTGATAGAGCAGTAAATGAAACCTCTAAATAAGCCGATGACGTTAATAGGCAGTTTTTGCATATAGCGTTGCCGCAGGCTATCGTGAGCACGGCAACGCTTCTGGCGCACGCTAAAATTATGCTTCAAAAGCGCAGCGCGAGCTTCCGGTTGCTATGTTGCACCATGCGGTAGCCTGCGGTCACGCTATCCTGAAACTTCACATTAGGGAGTTTTCGTAGATCGCTCCCGCTGTCCCGCAACGCGCTCCGCAACCCGCTACGAGATCCGGGTTTCTACAGTCAAGGCCATCGGCGCGCAGGGCCATCGGCGCGCAGGGCCATCGGCACGCAGGCGCGGTAGCGGCTTCTTCGTTGCGGAGGGCTTAGCGGAGGGGAGAGCGCGGTCTACGAAAACTCCCTATTAGTAACCATAGCGCAGTTTGATCACGTGTTGCAATACACTTAAACGGCGACGGTGAGCAGCGAGTTGTGAGCCTTTGACACGAATCAATGTTGTGAACGCTGATCTTCCGGAGCTTGACGGTCACCGTGGGCTGCTCACGTTTTGGAGCCCTAATGGCCAGGCAAAGCGCAACCACCACCGATATCTTCATCACCCTCAAAACTCTTTTGCCACAGTGACGTGGCCGGTGCCCAAAACGCACTCGCCCTCTACAAAGCTTCGCAAGTTGAGGTTTACGCAACTTTTAAATATCGACATGCTCGTTTTCCTAATGCACATCAACATCTCCGTCACCTGTAATATGCTCCTGCGAATATTCTTTCTTCAGTGTCGAATTTAAATAAACCAAAAAGAATCACGAATTATGAATGCAGGTTGTCAGGCATCTCTAACATATACTCTTGCATAACAGCCAGTTTAGTTTTGAAAAATTTACTTCAATGTAGATACCAACATTCACAAAGTTTCAGTTTCATTCTAAATACACCATGCGTGCGCGTGCACCATCCCGATTTGAAAGTGTGCTTTCATCCCAAGCACATAATTGCGATATTCATACTTTTCCAGGTGTTGATCGCGGCGGGTTACCCTGTTGAGTGCACTTCTTACCGAGCACCGGTGCACTGCAGAGAAGCAACACCCGCGGAGTTCGCTATCGCGGGTGTTGCTTCTCCGCAGTGCAACTGTGCTTGGCAAGAAACACGTACACTCAACGGGGCTAACCCACCGCGATCAACATCGAAAAATACAAATATTGCAGCTCATCTGGAAGC
Organism: Ixodes scapularis; assembly: GCF_016920785.2. Lineage (NCBI taxonomy): Eukaryota > Metazoa > Arthropoda > Arachnida > Ixodida > Ixodidae > Ixodes > Ixodes scapularis. Next base: position 8,299,871 of record NW_024609884.1, on the reverse strand, counting down.
GAATATGGAATACCGTATTATTCGAAACTAATATTCGAAATTTCGAGAATTCGCACAACACTAGCAAATTTAGAAACATACCAATCCAATGTCGTTGCACGGCCCCTTTAACCGTACAAAACATTTTCTCGTTCTTTTCAGACAGTGCAGCTGTTAGGATGGCCAAGGAACAAGCTTTCGAAGCCAGGACAAAGAACTACATTGTCTTCATAGTAGTCATCGTCACGCTGTGCTTTCTAGTCAACTTCCCAATTTTACGCTGGTTGTATGGTGTCCGCACAAAGCACTGCTTGACACCCGCGTGTGAAAAACTGACGCGGGACATTCGTACATCCATGAGCCGAAGGTCACCTCCATGTCAGGACTTCTACAAATTCACGTGCGGGGGATGGGAAAAGTCCCATCCCGGCTTTCATGATCAGATGGAGTACGCTTACGGAAGTGTCGTCACTGAAATTACCAAAAATCTCAAGAAGGTAATGGTACCTCAAGCAAATCAAAGCGCAGTGGACAAAGCAGCTGCGGTTTTCCAGTCGTGTGTACATATGATCAACAGAGAGTCCTCCAACAGAGATGCGCTCTTGCGATTCATTGGAAGCATAGGCATCATTTGGCCGTCTGGAGGCACGGTGAATTCTCTCAAAGCTCTGGACGTGCTAGTACACCTGTCGCTATCGCTAGACATACATATCCTGGTTACCGTCGGTCTCTATGAAGCTCACACTGGAACATACAGCCTACGAATTTCGGTGCCTCAAAAGGTAGTGCACGAATACCTAAACGATGACAGAATGTCACAGGAACGGATTAAGGAGGTACTTACGCTCATATTCGGGCACAGTAACTTTGATGCCATGTTAAAAGTGATCACGATATTCGAGAAAAAAATCTCCAACACGCTGCACTCGGTGATCGCCGTTCGACGTTTCACGGACACCATACAGATCTTAAACATTGGGACATATACACCAAATCAACCCTCTTCTGAATGGATAAGTGCTATCAACAAGCAGCTGAGCATCAAAAAAGCCATTTCTAAAAGAACTAGAGTACGCGTGGACGACATCGCCTACTTGGAGGCCATATCCGAACTGATTGTGGAACTGGAGGACCAGACGCTTCTCTCGTGGTTTGTCGGCTGGCGCGTCGTCAAAGAGCTCGCCTCGGAAGCTTCATTTCAAGTGGGTGTTGCGCTGGCCGGTACCGACTACGTATTCAATGAGCAGCGCTGCTTCGCCACAGTGCGTGACAGTGTGCACTTCGCCCTGACTACACCGACCATCCTTTCCGCAAGTGAGGAAAGTACGAGGAGTTTCATCGCGAACACAGCCGTCGCAGTTCGACGTAGCTACATGGACAAGATTCGTCAAAACCACTGGATGGACTTTCCCACAAAATCGAGGGCGCTGCAGAAAGCGAGGTTTATGAAACTGCTCGACGGCTATCCAGCCTTCGCCGGATCTCCCAAACAACTGAACAATTTTTATTCGTATATTCCTGACATTACAGGAGACTACATGAGCAACATCTTGACGCTACGAAAAGCCAGGATGAATTTTCTGAAGGCCTACCTTCACACGAGGACATCTGAATCGGACCTGCATAAGTGGAACTTCCCGTTTGTGAGCCAAGACTCGCTGAAGTTCCATAATGACCTTAACCAGATCGTGGTACCTGTCGCTGCTGCCACGGAACCACTCTACCTCAAGCACTTTCCGACATCATGGAGTTTCGGTGGCCTGGGCACTGCCATCGCAGAGGAAATGTCTCACGCCTTCGATGTCATCGGCAAGAACTACGACGAGTCCGGGAGTCCCTCGGACTGGTGGTCGAACACGACTCTGTACAACAGCAACCAGAGGTCCCACTGTTACCTGAAAGACTTCGCGCTCTGGTCGCAGGGCGGCCAAGCGCTGTCCACAGTGGATCAATACCGTGCGCTGCTGGCGTCGATCGAGGGAGTGCGCCACGGATACCATGCGTACACTCTCTATTCTGCCAAGGACAGAAAACAATTACGAACCATCCCTTTCCTGGATTCTGAACAGATCTTCTTCCTCGGCTACTGCTACCGGTGGTGCTCCAGACGTGAGCCCAGGAACGTCATGAATCCTCACATGTGCAACTTTGCCCTGGCGTACACGAAAGAGTTCACGGACACCTTTAACTGCCAAAAAGGAGATCCGATGTATTTCAGACGAAAGTGCGATTAGTGGTCGCCCATACATACAGTAATCTGTAAATAACTTGATTCCCGAGTCCCGCGGTCGGGTTATGTTTTGGTAGGTGGATGTCTCGCCATCGGAATAAGTCGTTGAAAGCGAGAAAAAAGGCGACATGCCGTACATGCTGTAACTGTGTACATATTACTGTTTTTAATTAAAGACAGAACACGTCATCTACCTACGTGTCCAGTGTATGCCTTCTACTAGGAAATGTAACTGAAACTCTTGGGCAGGCACGGAGCCGGGGGGGGGGGGGGGGGGGAAGGGGGGGGGGCTATGGAGCCCGCCCCGCCCCGCCGCCCCCCCGAAACAAAATCCTGGCTACGTGCCTGATCTTGGGTATTATATCATTTTATAGGGCATGTTTCAAATCAGCAAGGCACACCAAAAACTTTTCTTTTTTGTATGTCAAAAGGGTGCCGACGTGCACACATCGCTACAGTCTTTCAGCACCCCTATTGTGAGTAATAAATGCTTTATAATTTCCAAGTAGGGAGCTGTCCCACCAAAAACCGTAATTTCATTGTAAAAAGGGTGCGATAAGGGTGCAGTGCAGGAAAGCGCGACAGCACATTCGCTTGAAACTTTTGCAGAGGTGGTTTTAGTAACTACGTATAATAAGTATCATTTGCACCAATGCCTTCCCTGGGAACATGCGAGTAGTATACCGGACACGAGCGTTTTGTCAGCCGAAAACCGCATTCCAGAAATGAACGGCGATCAAGCATATAGTGTCGTGTCGGGTGCTGTGTTCAAATTTATCACAAAAAAGAAAGGGGGGGGGGGGGGGGGGGGGCGCAGCGACGCATTTCAATTCCGAGGCTCTCGCTCCAATTGATGCCACCCCGTGCAACCGCCCAGGTCGACCTCGCCTACGGCCAGTACTGCCTGGGGAAATGAATGCGGTGGAAGTCACCAAAGACGCGATTGCGGTGTTATTGGTGCTTCGTGGTGTCCGTTTACTGCTCGTTTTGTAGGATGCGTGTATTGCATGTAAACTGGATTTGTATGCAGGCAGCGCAGTCCGAGGAAAAGCTGCCTACACCAGCACGTGCGACCCATCCGCGTCAAATACACGTAATTTTTCTTTTCTTTTGCCGGACGTGACATTTGCGGCCGTATCCGGTCAATTCCCAATGCTTTGTAGCACGTGCAAAATTTTAAGAAAATGTGCGCTTGCCCCCGGAAAGCAAGTCACCAGGCATACATGTGAAAAAAAAAAAAAAAAAAAAAGCGTGCACGTGAAGTCGCGTTCACACTCTTGCTACCGAGTAAGACCAAGAGAGACCAGACCGGTTTTTAAGCCTCTTGCGATCTCTTAGGGCCAGCTCCGCTGCAGCGCACCTGGTCCTAAGAAGTCGCAAAAGGCTTAAAAACCGGTCTGGTCTCTCTCGGTCTTACTCGGTCGCAAGAGTGTGAACGGCGCTTGACAAGAATGGGTCAAGGCCCGTTCACACTCTTGCAACCGAGTACGACCGAGAGAGACAAGACTGGTTTTTAAGCCTCTTGCGACGTCTTAGAACCAGCTCCGCAGCAGCGCATCCGGTCCTAAGACGTCGCTAGAGGCTTAAAAACCGGTCTCGTCTCTCTCGGTCGTACTCGGTTGCAAGAGTGTGAGCGGGCCTTTACGCGTGTGCGCACGGATAGCCATGAAGCATGCTGTTCTGCTAGTTTTGTAACATTATTAAGTTACAGTCAGATATCTGAAGAGTGTTGCCGACACCCAACGTAAGCACTGGAACAAACTCAAAATCCCCATCGGGGGCGCATATACAATCATAAATTGCTGAGCTTCTCATCCCTCTGCTGGAGTCCGATGGGTAGTACATACACCCAACTTTTAAAGGCAGAACACAGTTCTGGAGTCGAGCTTTGTTTGTGAACCTTTTATTGTCCAGGCAAGTCGAGGATTTTAATTTGTTTTTCCAGTTGTGGCTGGGCTTTCAAGAACTCTCGTGTCGAAGCACTCAGCTCATCAATGGCTTGTTGCGCTTGAAGTCTAATGACGTCATCTGATGTCGTTTGGTAGATGTGCTTCAAATCTCTATAAAGGTCTCTGACCTCGTGTGGCATGACCTGCAAAGGGAAAAGGACGGACACGGAACAGCTGTTGAGAGCGTCAAATGCATCCGTGCAGCCGACAACGCGGGTGCCCTGGCGACGTTGCAGAAACAGGTCACCTGATCTGTTTCCGCAACCACAAAACTCAACAGTGCTTTATAGTTGCTATTTTGTCCCGCTCGTTTGTCAACGCAGAAGCGGAGGTCTCCCTTTTTCATTCATATAATGATGCTCGTGGTGTGGCCTAGGGCAGCCGATGTGGCATGAGCTAGAGCCACTAAATGAGCTGCGCTTAGAGTATCGGCACTCCGTTCCCCGACATTGTTGTGGGCGCCGCCATTTTGGCTCGTATGTAGAGCAGACGCAACTGCCAATCGTCAAAATTCAAAAGTGCGACTTCCTCACCATTAGATTCGGTGTTCGGAAGGTCATGTAATATTGCTTTTCTCTGTCGCGAACTGTTTAAACATTTGTGAAGGGCGGAAAAGCGTTCCCTGTGATTCCAGATAAAGCTTCAGATAACAGGCAACCATGATTTTAAGACACAATATGGCCAAGTGTCGTTACTCTGAAGCGTAGCTTATCTAGTGGCACTGGCATGAGCGAGTGACGAACTAAAATCAAGCATTATCTGCTGCGTTCATTGAGGTCGCCTATCGAAGGTTAGGCTCTTCTCCGTTTTTAATCAATTTGGCCTCCGTGTGGGAGATGCGCTACCTCTCGGGGTATACACCAACACAGTGTTTACAAACAAGCCCGCTTTGCCCACACCAGGTGTGGGCACTGCGCATGCGCAGTGGCGTGACATCAGTGAGTTGAGTTGGTCTATAGACCCCTTTCAAAAGTTACGTGCCGATTATTAGAAGGTCGGAATCACTGTACAATGGTGGAACAGCTGACATCGTGGAACGTGCAAGTTGGTTCCATAAGATAGCTAACGTCGGAGCGCAGTCAAGGCTAGAAGCCGACGAGTCAATCAATCAGCGCCGAAAGTGCAACGTCACTGAGCTCATCGCCATTTTTGTGGGTGTTTTTGGCCTTCTAATTCAAACAAAAGCATAAAATGTGTCGTGACGTTGCCGTTTTAGTCCGCCATTGTGGAGGGATTATACAGCTGGCAACCGAGGGCAGTCTTTCGAAAGGGGTCTATTACGGATATACAACTACACAACGCAAACAACAAAGATGTTCTATACTTCGTCTCACCCTAGGATGGACTAAAGGTAAAAGCTACGCGCCACCAGATCCAATCACGAGCCACTTAGAAATTGCGTGGTGTATTTCGCACTTCGATGCACGTGTCGGTGCCTGCGTCTATACTTCGTTTCAGCTTCGATCCGAGCGCGGCCGATGTTATGAGCCGAAGGGCCAATCAAACAGCGAAACAGGCACAACGTCATGGCGTGCTCTCTGCAGTTGATAGGACCAGCCGATATTCACCATGTCTCTGTGCGTGTTCCTCCCCCAGATAGTCCTATCAGGCACAGAGAGCACGCCATGACGCTGCGCTCTTTGCGCTGTTTGATTGGCCCTTCGGCTCATAACATCGGCCGCGCTCGTACCAAAGCTGAAACGAAGTATAGGATCACTAATGGGTATGGGTGGACAGCGGTTCGAATTGAATAGCACTGAGTGACTCATCACTTTTATATCGCAAAGGAAGTTACAACATACAGATTTTGCAGTGTCGAAGCTATAGAAATGATGCAGCGCTTTTTGACTCTGAGCATTATTCGTCCACCCCTAATCAATGTTATCATAGTTTCGCATGCAACGTGATTGGACCTGGCGGCACGTGGCTTTAGCCTTTAGTCCATCGTAGGATGAGACAAAGTATATGCGATAGAAATCCGAATCGCCAATCAAGTGGGATCCGACTAAGATACATGAGAACAGGCAAAGACGCGGAACCAATGCCACGAGCCGAGGGGGCCAATGGAGCAGCGTGGAAAGTGCAAAGTCACGACGTCTTGCTTTTAGTGCTACGCCAATATCTCTTCCAATCCAATAACGCAGTGTCAGCCCCAGTTCCAACTCTGTAAAGAGCCGGTATGCTTTCCCTTGCACTACGAACGCTACGAGTGACGCAGCGCTATTTTCTAACCACTAATCGTACAGCCCTATTTTCTGTGCGTGCGTTATCGCCGACCCCTTCAATCAAGGACAGAGCGTGCAGTGACCTTGCGCTTTGGGCCTATGTGTATGCCTTTGTCGTTTACGCCACGACGCCAGAACTTGAACTAGCAACGAGAGATAGCGTGCGGACGGAGATTACAGTGGCATGCTGTTTGACTAAGCCTGACAGCGTGCCACTGCTTCGTACTTGCTGACACTGGGTTCGCTTCTAGTTATTATCGCTTTTGCCTGATGACATCGGAAAAATGATTTGACTGCACGGACCATGCGCCCAGATAATGAAGACAAAAGTGGGTGGCGGTGGCGAAGAGTGAAGGCGAGTCACATCCGAGTTAAAACGTTGAGAAGGAAGATGTTGAGTCAGCAGTGGCCACCGTCCGCATGCAGCGCCGAAACCGCAATATGTCACAAAATGAACTGTTGGGCTAGCGCTAAGGACGAGGACCAGTAGAATTGTAAAGGACGGACGCTGTAACACGGCATTTGCTGTCTTTCTGTATGTGCTCATCTGCTGGCTCATTTATTCAAGCGCAGACAGTGCCAGTGATGGAAGCAGTATTTGACCTTTTGTAGCAGTTTCTGCAGCAAACAAAATACTCGTTTGGAGCAGTCGCTGATGCTTTTGGAGCAGATGCCAACATCTGTTAGCACATCAATCGAAAATGAAAAAAGTGATTGCATCGCTAAACAAGTCCATCTATGATAATGACTAAGGGTTTCTGTTTGATACTGGACCATATTAGTAATTACCCTTTGAAATAAAAATAGACAGGGTGCAAAAGAAACACAGAACCTTGGCATTAGAAATAAGGTTCTGGACAGAGTAGGTTCCATTTAAAACGGGTACTAAAAAAATTGTTGAAAAATGAATCGCAGCGCAACACTTCAGTTGAGATAAAGCCTCCCTCCACTCCCATCTTTACACCCAGTAGTTTATTTAGCCTGTAATTATAATTTCTGTAAAATGACTGCATAAACCAGCATATGAGCTAAAGTATGTACGAATAAAAAAGCACCCTCTCCCCCCTCCAAGTTTTAAAAACCTACCCAACTAAATGGATGGATGGATAGATGGATGAATACGGCTGAGCCCTTTGGATCGGGCGGTAGCTTACGCCACCTAGCCAATGGCGCTCGTTAAATGGACCTTTAACGAGCGCCATTTGGGGAGTTGTCTGCAAACTACAATTGAAGAGCAGTCCAACATGCCTCCGCCCTTTAAAACACATTATCGTGCCGTTGTATTGGTTTTCAGTGCTTTTTATACCCCATACTACCGATACTAAAAAAAAAAAAAAAAACAAGGCGTCAAAATAGAATAAATATGCGCAAAGATAGATGCTGACAGTGCTGCTGTCGCAATTTTCGACGTGGCACCGCATCTCGGTGTCCTGCGAAAATGGCGACAGCGGGAGAGTATGCATGCGCAGAAGCTTTCTGGAACAAGGTCTACTCCTCTAATATTATGAACCACAAAAACAACCACCCACACATATTATAGAAACCTACACTTGTGCTTTAAAATTGACAGTGCTCTTTAGCACGTTCGAACCGGGGTGAAGGCAAAGTTTGCTGGTTTTCTGATCGATACGTAGCTGGGCGAGAACTACCTTGACTACCGCATTATTTAAAAAAAATAAGACCCACCTTTTTTTTGTTTCTTTTTTTCTCATCGTAGCATACTTCACTAAAATTAAGGATCAACCTAAAATCAAGACCAAAAAAGGTAGACCTGGAACAGTTTTCATCATAATTTCCGAGCCTATCGCATTGATCCAGGTGCTCAACCATGGCAGCCGCTGCTCCTAGCACTCGGGTGCAAAGCGGTAAAGCTCGGCGCACGCGTTGGTGAGAGACAGTGAGAGGCGGCAGGGAGGCACGCGGAAGACATGATAATCAAGAGATCTCACTAGGCCCTGGTCCTGTCTTATCAGAGTAGCCGCCATCCTACTATTCTGCAATGTTTTATCGCGACTTTTCGTACCTGACGTTGCAGACATGTCGTCTGGAAACTTAAGACGATGTCGGCGATCAGCCCGCCAGCGTATCAACCGACCAGCGCGGTTGACGAGCAATTTCTAAACCTTTTGTAGCGTGAGCTACACTGGCCGAGCTTGAGCAGTTTCGCGTGGCTCGCATAATGAGCCGTGCTCTGGTCTGCGCATGCGCGAGGAGCAGTGACGTCACACGGCGCACAGCGGGTGCGCCGCAGCCACCGCGCGCTCCGCCGCCACCGCGCCCGCCTCGCCGGTCTGCGCATTCCAGAGGAGACTGGCGCCGCCGCGTGCCCAGCTGTGCGCCTCCGTTGCGCAGTAGCCAAGTCTGACGCTGCACCGGAGCCACTTGATAGCGCCTTTCATTTTGTGTGCATAAGCTCACGCTACATATATCCGTGCATAACCGAACTAAGCCACCGCAAATTTTTTTTCACTGTAATTCAAAACGTAGTCGACGCTATGAGCCAATGGGACCAACCAAACAGCGTCAAAGCGTGACATTATGGCTTTCGTCCATCTTCCTGTGCGTGTTCTTTCATCGACTAAAGCAACCAAGTGGAGCGAATGCCCCGTGACACGCTTTTAGAATGCGTGTTCGTAGTTGCATCTGTTAGAGTAGGTGAGTAGAGACGCTGTGAAATATATATATTTGTAACATTTTCCTACCTTCCTACTGCTCACAATAACAGAGTCGACCAATAATAAACAATTTTTTTATGTTTTGCTTTGCTTAAGCCTATCTCGGTGCAGGTTTGGAGCAATTCATAGCAAAAATGGCATTTTGGTGCAAGATGCAGTGGAATTTCATTCATGGCGCAATTTGGCGCAGCGCTTCCATCATGGCAGTGCACAGTGCACCGTGAGCTTTCCCTTTCAGTCTGCATTTGTCTGTCTTCTAGGCTTTGACATAGCTTGGGCTACTAATAATCTTTATTGGCTCAGGAGAGCAGTGGCACAGCAGAAAGGCAACAGCCCATACTATCGTTTGTACTATATATACAATATGGAAGTTTTACTATACAAAGTATACAGCATGTAAACTAATGCTTTTAAGGCACTTTAGATGGCCCACGAAAATCAGCTTCTCAATGTATCATGTTGCAATTTACTACATAGGTACAAGCAGGTGGTAAAAGTTTAGAGTGAAAAAATAAAATTACCTCATTAAAAGAAAAAAATCTTTTTCTGGGCAATCTACGCCACCACTTCACAGACAATGCACAGATAGGGGTAAGTGCTGCCAACAGCTGGCACACGCCGCATTGAGGGAGCGCTGGCCAATAGAGTGCTTGCTAAATCACCCAGGTGCCCCGGCCCACACTCGAGGTATCATGGGAACTGTGTTTCTTCAGTTCCCTAGTGATCGGTCATATTGACCAATCCGATGCTTACACACTTTTTGAGTGTAATCCGGAGTCATCCTGAATAAGCATTGTATACAGTCCAAAAGACTTGACATATCACTTTTAAAATTTATTGTCAATGTCATTCTTTTTGATACTGTGCATGCACTCTGCCTTTCAACCTGGCTGAGCTGCAGAAAACTCTTACAATATTATCATTCTCGTGGTTGTTGTTTTAGCAGGAATTTCTAAAAAAACAATTTGAAAATACATAATAACCAAAACCAGGATTTAGCTCGGGACTCAGCAGGGCTGTTTATAGCATTTTTGCGTTTCTAACTTAATATCAGCGTCTTTGAAGCTGTGCGAGAATGATAATATAATGAGATATTTCTGAAGCTCAGCCAGGTTGAAGGGTGGATGGCATGCACAGTATAAAAAAGCCGACACTGACGAGAAGTTTTAAAAGTGATAAGACAAGTCTTTGGACTCTACCAGACACTTATTCAGGATGACTCCAGATTACACTTGCAAGTGTGTAAGCACTGAACTGGTCGAATTTACCGATCACTAGGTAACTGAAGGAACACCGTTCCCATAATTCCTCGTGGGGGGGCTGGGGCGCTTGGGGCATTTAGTAAGTGGACTATTCGGGCTCTTTTATGGGATCGTCTGCTATCATTAACCGAAGTGTCCGGCCGTCTTTCGACGCAGCATACGCCGGCTGTCAACAGCACTTATCCCTACGTGTGCATCGTCTGCGGCGAAGTGGTGGCGTAGATTGCCCACAACAGGTTTCTGTGTTGTTTTTTTTTCTTCTTCTTTTGAACGAGGTAATTTCATTCCTTGATTTCATTTTCACTGCAAACTTCCACCACCTGTTTGCACCTCTGTAGTAAATTGCAGCGCGATACATTGATACATTGAGAAACAGATCTTTGCGGGATGTCTAAAGTGCCTTAAAGGGGTACTAAAGAGGTTTTTGCAACCGTCTGTTCTTGGTCAAAACTGATTCTACAGGCCCTAAGCATCCTAAAAGTACAAAAATGACAATCATGCGACGCTGATTTTCCTATTGAAAATGTGATGAAATGTTGGGATACACTCCTTTCTGAGCGGAGTTTTACGCTCGGGAAAGGCGGGCGTACTCCAGCAGAAGTGTCAGCGCGGGAACGATGGGCGCTCGTCGTCGATCGGTAGGGAAATCGGTGTTACGTGATTGTAATTTTTGCATTTTTAGGATGCTCATGGCCCGTAGAATCAGTTATGACGAAGAACAGATGATCACAGAAACCTCTTTATTGCCCCTTAGTTTACATGCTGTAGTGCAACTACTCGCACTGAAGCAGCACCACCGGCATCTTTCGATTGTTGCTCGGTCGTTCTAGCCCACCTTGTCCGCGAATGTACATGATGATTTTGAGGCAGTAATAAAAGGGAAAAAATGTATGTATACCTTCTTTGTCCAGTGACTGAATAAAGTCTTCTCTAAAAATTCCCAATCTTAGTGGTGGTTCAGTGAAACAGCCAGTGAAACCAATGTATTCATTACTATCAAAAAAATAACAAAAAAAAATTCCTACTAAATTTAGATTTACGCAAGTTTGAAAACATCAGGTGCTACGTCACACCGCCTTGACTCTTTCGAGAATATGGCAATAACTTGATTAATAAAGTTCTAGCGCCAACAAGGAGAAGCCCCCTTAGAAAAAGGAGGAGAAAAAACTTACTTGGAAAAGCTTTGGCCCCATTCCTTTTAGGATGCAGGAGAGGGCGAGAACTGACGCACGGCCCACATGGTTCACTGGGTCCCTGATCAAGCCCCGCAAGCATGCCAGAATCTGGTAAAAACCACACACAGGAGTTACTCCAGTGCACTTCAGCATTATTTTCTTACTGGTCCTTACAACAAAAAAAAAAGCTGCTGGTCACCTCTTGCATAATGGTTCCAAAGGAGTAACCGAGTTTCCCACAAAGTTCTCCAAGGTTGGACACTGCTGAGGATCTGACAACAGGGTCAGAGTGCTTTGCTGCACCCAGGAAGCAATTCACTAGGAGATCCCTGTATTTGGGAGCAATGTCACCTAGAGGGAAGCCAAGCATTAAGGTCAACAAATTTGTAGCAAACATTCAGTGAGGCAAAAGGACCCAACAACCCTCCAGCACGTGCATTCCCTTCCAAATCCCCCCAGCCAATTTGCCTCTGGAAATTGTGGTCGGTTTGCCTTGCTGCATACCTGACCCGGGGGAATAACACGGAGCCAACGGTTTCAACAAGAAACTACATTTAATGGGACATGAACAGGACAATTAACATTGTTACCAGCGGCGCCCGAGTTCAGGCAGCGACTCCCTGTGCGCCGCCTCCGATGCGCCTTATCAAAGCGGTGCACGCGATGTGCGCGTGGCTGGCATGACGTCGCCGCCACGAGGGAAAAGTTCGGCACCTTTGCCTCGCAGTCGGGCAACTGGGCTGGGGAGCCGCCAGGGTGCCCACAAGATGTAAGAGCTTATGCTTTCTGTCACTAATTCCTTAGAGCAATCTACACTCTGGGCATGGGGACCTTTCCAACTGTTAATGCTTGCACCAGCTAGATGTTGGATAATAAAACAAATGGAATAAAACATGGAAAAAAATGAGAAGATGGCTTTGTCTGTGTTTTATGCACTGGTTGTTTTGCCTTTCCACAGAGTGTAACCAATATACTCAAGTACCCTATTTTTATGTCACTCACTCAAAACTTAAAAAAGAAAAGCTTGGCCAATCGCACGTCAGCAAAGCATAACATGATGCAGCTACACCATCAAATAAATGCAAAAGCAGCCCGAAAAAAGTTTGTATGCAGCAGATATTTTTTGCTATATTTTACTCCTGGCTACTACCTCATAAAGAATGATTATAAAATATTGTTTCTTGTATATATAAAATTCCTGAAAGTAAAAATATTTTGTCTCTAGACTTCGGTAAGCGGTTGCTCATTGCCGCAATAATGTCAGTCACTCTAGCCAAAGCGATCGAAAACAGACGACTGGTGCTTAGTGATCACAAAAAAAAAAATAGTCTTTCAATTTTCTCTTACCACAGACACTGAGCTACAAATAAAGAAGAGAGAACCTCCCAAAAGTAAGCCAAGGATACTTGGAAATGAGAAATGCCAGTCACTCCCTTGGAAAGTAATAATCCCAAAGTTGCAGATCTTCAGACAAATCCAAACCCCAAAACATTTCACTGGCTTAGATTTCTTACACTTCTCAAAAAAATCCACTGCCCTACCCATTACACAGCATGACATCAGCCAGTGATATAGCCAGGAATATCTCGGAGGAGAAGGTGTCGCCCGGCGAAGTTCGTCATTATTTGCTGCATATTTGCTCCATGGAGTTCAGCCTTCACTGGTATACTAGCGGGGGAGTACGCCAGTGACTAAACCAAACCGTACTATGCTCACAACTGGCAATAGGGATTCAACTACACATTAAAACGGGCCCGCGCACTCACCCAACTGCTTGCACACTCGAAGGAACACCTCCCCGAGATTGAGCCTTGCTTCGACGGACAAGTGCTCCAGTGCCACCTGTTCGGCCAGCCAGGGCAGGTGTCTGTCGAGGTCCCTTTCCACCAGCGCCGCAAGAGCGTGGATGGCACTCAGGTAAACATACGAGTCTTCCTCCTGGATGCCTGCCTGGCACGCCTCCAGCACCTCGTCCGCGTGCCCCAGCGTCTCTGCATCCCCTTCTTCGAGCAGACGACGCAGCCCAATAAATGCGTGCCCCCTGATCGGGACCATCCCATCGTGCAGCTCGCGCCACACCTGCTCAAATGCGGAGCTCCCAGGGCCCCCTGGTGCTCGCTGACGTGCTTCCTCTTCCACAATCGTGGTACTCTGCGGTGCCTGGTTTGCCAAGGTGGGGCTTGCGCGCTCCTGACGACTGACCTTGGCTGTCGTGGTTTGGATGCCATAGCCAGCTGCATACTTTTCTCCGAGTGCGAGGTCAGCCCGAGCATCTGTGCTGCTGTTAACAGAGCTGGAGCCGGATGAGCACTGTGGACGCTGGCCTCTCTTATCTGCGGGAAGTCCGGCCACGCCCTGCGTGGCTATGGCCACCTGCAACTGCTGGGCCAAGTTCCGCATCTCGACAGAGCTGTGGCTGGCTCCCAAAGTGCCCAAGATGGGCACACATTCCTGCAGTAGCTTTCGGTGACGCTCTGTTCGCTGGAACACATAGCCAAAGGACAGGAATGAATGCTTTGGAAATCGAAATACTGAAATGTGCACGGGCCGAAAATAAGCTAGCCAGTCATAGCAAAACTGATTTCTTGAAAAGTACTATAGCGATGTAGTCGACGTGTCAAGTTGTAAACCCACATTTAATTAGATCCTTAACGATTGGCAGATGGCAGTCCACTCACCAGCTCCTCATTGGGAATAAGCAGACCCAACAGTGTCAGGCAAAAGAACGTCGTCTCTGACACCACTGTAGCCTCCTGCCCAGCTTTCAGAATTATAACCCTGTTCAGGGTCTCCTGAAATGCCAAACACCCGGTGTCACCGACTGTCACTCCAACTCCATCAGAGCTGCACACCACTTCTTGAATTTGTCACAAAATCATTGGTGCCAAGCGTATTAAAGAAATTTGTTCTCTTCAACAATTCAAATTTAACTCACCACAACAAACTGAAGAAGTGAAGGTGCATTTTCCAGGAGCCTTTCTGAGATGTCTTGAGCTAAGTTCCCAACAAGGTGCAGCAAAACGAGGTTTTGTCTCAGCTCCTGGGAATTCAGTTCACTTTGAAGTGTGGGAGAGATGTTTGCATCGCCCCTTTCGTCTGATGAAAGTTTTGCCACAGTGGCAGTTAATTTCTGCAAGAAAACAGAAAAGCCAGCGCCATACTGGTCACTCTAAAGACTCCTTGGGGAAGGGACTTCCCAGGATTCGAACCCTACACTTGGTGCTCCAGAGGCTGAACTGGAATCTCAACAGCATAGACGTGGCCTTTCAAAGAAAGGTCATTCATTGCCTTGGATAAGGTACTAGTTACGGTACACGACAGATGACTCTCCCCATAGAAAGCTATCAGACAAATTACTGCCGAATATTGACACAACATGCCTAAATGGATATCTTCATATCCTGAAAGATAAGTAAACCCCAAAAGATATTCCACAGGGTTTCTGTCCTATCTTCAGTTCCCAGGCTTCTATCCTACCTTCAGTTCACAAAAGAACACTAAAAGATAACCAACCCTCCAAAATCATGTTGACCAAGTGCTAAGCACTGCGATAAGGACTCTCACTTCTGGCAAGGATACTGACTTGAAAACTTAGAAGGTGAGTGAATAAAGAAAGTTCCTCATTTATATTCCAAATTATAGACATTCTTGGTGCATAATATAAAAGCTGATGTCAGTATTAGTTGGTAAGGAACCAAGTCGAGCACGTTGTATGGGCTCTTTTCAAGTTGCAGACCGAAAGTTAGCCCACCATCCCTTTCATCCGATTTCGGCCTCCTTTAGGGGTCGGACATCTCTCAAGCTCTAGGAAAGCCCTTTTCTTACAGCAAGAGCTCTACGAAAAGCCCAAAGGCCCAATCACACTCTTGCGACCTCTTAAAACCTCTTACAAAGATGGGACACACTGGCACCATCTATTTGGTAGCAGTGTAAACTTGGTGGTCCGGCATATTTTCCATTTCTCTTGCGCATTATTATTTCTTTTTTGGCTCGAAAAACTTTTGTCAACGTTATAAACAAGCCTTTCTTATAGGTATTACGCACATTTGACCTCGAAAATACCGCAAAACCCTCCCTCTTGTGAAATGCAGTTCCAGGGTCGCCGCATAGATGGCACCAGCGTGTTCTTTCGTCCTAAGAAATTTTAAGAGGTTTTAACAAGTCTCGGTCTCTCTCGGTGGTACTCGGTTGCAAGAGTGTGAACGGGCCGGGGGGGGGTGCAATGATTTCCGGACTTCGGTCAAAGATTTCTGGAGGTTGCCCCCTGACACTTCTGAACTAAAGAAGCGAAAACCGATTTCGCCTGTGTGTTCTAGTTGTTGCGTAAACAAAAGATAAATATTGGCATTTCTTGCACCCCTCAACTCACTCCCAGCCTTCAGGGTCATGCCTGGTCCCCCTCCTAGTGACGTCATTCGGAGTGCAGTGTAGGTTCCCGTGTGCTATCTCGGACGACGCTTCCTCTCTCTCTCTCTGCTGACATTAGCGGGCGTTATGCTGCAGCTTAGAGCCGAGCGAGGTCACGTAATCTTTTCGCCGTAGTTCCTTCGGCTGCCACTTGAGGCGGCAGGTGGGGGAAAAAGCTAGACTTTTACTTTGCGATTAAGCAGTGGAATCGCAACATTTTTAATGAAGGAGGTGTTTTCTTTATCCTCCGGGACACGATAAACAAGGTAAAAATGACGAGATGAAAATTCTTTTATTCATAAAATCGTTGCACCGCCCCTTTAAGTGGGGGCCCACTTCCTGTACAGATATTGATTGTAAACCCCACTGGGAAGTTTAGCATCTGAGCAAAAGCTCAAAGGCTAAACATTGGGAGACAGAGGCCCAAGCAATGCCCCCCATCTTGCTTTGTTCGTAGCAGTCCAGCTTTCCAGAAAAAGTACAAGTTAATTTCCCTAAAAGTCAGCACTACTATGTCTGTACCACTACAATAAACTGCTTAGCAGGTGACACAGAGAAAACTAGACATGTACTAATATGCCTGTACCTTTAGCAAGGACAAGAAGAATGTCACTGCTGAATCCTTTGAGGCACCCTGCTCGAAAATAGCTGCAATGACAAGGCCCATCTGGTCCGTGCGTGCGGCCCATTCTTCGTCTCTGCACAACAGGACCCGACACTGTGAACGCTCCATTCTCAAGAACACATAGTAGTACAGAGAGTGAAACCTGTCTAAAATAAAGTTGATTTATATGGGGAAAGCAAATGTCTACGTCAGAATTTTACGTCAAATTGACTGTCTCATTGCCACCAAAGTCACGGGCCAGAAAAGTGTCAATACAATCTGGCTACACTTTGCAGGAATTACTGGTGAAGAAACCTCATAAAGCTTTTCAGATTTTCATAGGTCGAAGCTCATAAATATTCATTCTTGGACATAAATGCAACAGTTTAAATTAAATTTTACCAGACATTACAAAAAGCTTGGGAACCCTCGAATCAGATGAATATGCAAGACAGTGTGAAGGGCCCAACTTGTACATACCCCATGAGTGACGATCTACGAAGGGCTTGAACGCCTCCAGAACTGCCGAGAGCTATGCAAACGTCTGGTCGCACTTTACCGAAAGACGGCTGTCCTTCTGTGCCAAAAAGGCACCAGTGCAGAAGCGATGTTGCACAGTCTGCAGGCTGGGAGTGGTACACAACACTCAGAGTTTCCTCAGATAAAGACCTGCACAAAGAACGTTAGGGTTATGACAATACAGTGTGCTCAGAAAAAAAGTGTGCTCATGTGGTTCAATAAAGCTTCGCATGTTTTCTTTTTCCTCAACAGTCAAATGGCGTGTCATGCATGTGAAGCATTTGCCAATCAACCCTCCACAAACTGTTTTTCCACAAAACAGAAGCAGGCAAGAGTGACCTTCACAAGAGAACTTCCTGCTGAAACAATGGCTTTCTCAGCTTCTCGGTTAGTTTAGGGTAAACTACCATCACTATTTCTGTATATCAATTAGTAACAGAAATTTTTATAAACTTTCTACCCAAAGACCAAAAGACGAACGATGAAAGGCCAACCAAAAACATTGCGAATGTCATAAACAAAGTTGGAGGTGAGCTGTAGTAATTTTATAGAATGAATCTACTATTCTTTTTGCTGTCGAACATAAAGCTTGACTCTTTCAGTACTAGCTTCTGCTCAAATGCACGGGCAGGATGGTTTCACAGAGCTTCACATGCACTGCCATGAAAACTTTTTCTCAACACAGCCGCCGACTGATTTTTCAGACGCCGGTAATTTAGACTTGTTTGATATTTCAGACCTAAAGGAGGAACGGTGACCTCCTTGATAGAAATGGTCCATATTCTCGACCAATGTTTCAGACAGCTTGAAGTCCGAAAGTTGAATTTTTCGGACAAAATCGTCGTGAGCGATCAGTGGGAAACACCACCGAGAAGTCGCCATATTAGATTTTATGTTGGCTGCACATGGATTGGCTTGGTTTGGCAGCGCTACTTGAGTACTGCCAAGTCCTTCCACTAGGTCACGCTGTGCTACGAATTTTTTTTTCTCTAGCTACACGTCATTATCATCATCATTGTTACCATTTTGCTTTGTTCATTCGCCATTCTGCAGTTCTGAACTTGTACCTCTGATCTCGACTCGGTGAATCGTGTTTTTGGACTACACTGGCTTGGACGTCATGGCCCCATCTGTTCTCCTGCCGCTGCGAAGTGTTACTAAGAGGCGTGGAAAGTACTCAACCATAACGTTAGAAAAGAAGGCAGCGATTCTCAAGCTAATAGAAAGTGGCCGAACACAAATGGTAGGGTGACCACCCATCCCGTGACTCGTGGGACTGTCCTGCATTGAGGGCTCGTGTCCCGCATTGCGGGCTCGCAAGAAATTCCTGAATTTTCAAAATGTCTCGCATTTCACACTGTCATAAAATTCACTCTGCAACTCATAGCACTGCTGAACAACGGGGCATAGGGAAGCGCGAAGGTTGCTGGTAATCAAGTGAATCGCAATGGTACGCCATTTTCTATCCAAGCATTGCGGAAAGCGACCGTCGTTCTTGCAGAACCGACGCGCATGCACCATTGTGCACCTCCCTTTCATGGCAAAGTACATATTGTAAGAAAAAATTGCCCGCCAAAAGTTTAAATATAAATTATTGTAATTATTTTCAAATTTCTGTGTCAACGCGAAAGGGTTGCTGTGGAATTTCGTTTTAGTAAAGACAGCCACACAAGGCAAATAGCCTGCAACTCACAATGATCGAAAAAGAGGGCCATGTTGATAAAAGTAAGCGTTGACAGGAAACAATAACCAGAAAAAGATTTACTGTTTCATATTACCATTTGACGCACTGAGTTTTGTTGCAGTCGATTTTCATGTTTTCAACTTCGACACATTTAATAACATATTTAGCATTAAAAAATATGCACCAGGAGTGAAAAAATTGCTGCAATACAATGTTCAGGTGAATAAACAGCACAGGATATTAAATGTGTTAACAGAGCCTCGGTTCGTGGTGTGCGTGCTAATAAATTTCCTCCCCCCCCCCCCCCCCCCCCCCATGCCTTGCGTGTCCCGCATTTCGCTAGCAGGAAGGTGGTCACCCTAGCAAACTGAGGCATAACCTGAAGCAAGGCGCGCAGGCATAACTTGAAGCAAAACACTATTGACAGCTTTCTTAAGCCCGCTTATATGTAATAAAAGCAAGTTTTTTAATCTGCTGATTTTTCGGACTGCTCTATTATTCAGACGTTTTTTCGGTCCCTGCGAAGTCCGAAAAATCGGTCGGCGACTGTACATCAGCATCTAAATGCCATGACAACTATGTGGTCAAATACAGGTGAAAGGTGAGGAACAAAGTGGGTGTGCATTCTTCAAAGCAGCAATAATGAGGATGCCCCTGTTACATTTGATCTTGTAGACAGTGACTCCAAAAGCATATTTCACAAGGGCTCATGCCCCTTCTCGAAAAATTTATGGCCGCAAAATTGCTCGAGGGACGTTGATGAGCCACCTGAAAATAGGGGTCTAGATGGAGTGGACACCGTGCCACTGAATGATGAAGAACGACGCAACAATAGACATATTTTATTACTGTTCTCAAGATAGCTCCCTGCTTAAGGAGTGGCATGTATTCATTTTGAGTATACAATTAAATTTAGCCTGTCTGGTGTCTCGGACGTGCTCTATATTTTCATTAGAGCCTCGCATCTATAGACTCATTTCCCACGGCTATTATCTTCATATTTGTGACTTCGACAGACACTCCCATTAAAGGGGCACTGACACATCAAAATCCTTTTTTTTTTTTGTATCCGAAACGATTGAAAACGATGCCGGGACATTACCCTCAAAATTTGAAATTTGGGAATTCAGTATTTGTGAAGTAAAAAAACAATTTCCAAATGCCGAATTCAAAGTTCCCGTGCGATCGGCGCCGGTGCCTTGACGTCAAAAATTGCGGAGCCCTGAGAGTTCACTTTCTTTCACCACTCCCTGCTGTTGCCATGGCGACCCAAAGCGAGGAGGAAAGGAGCGGGCGCCGGCGTTGCGGCAGACCGGTTTTGAGCGGTGTCGCCTGTTTTCCGTTGGAGGATACAAATCCAGGAGACGGCACCACAACAAACTCCCGATTTTTGGTATTTCAAAAAGAAGGGCCGTAGTACGTTCGTAATTGCGTTAAAAAACATGTTTTAGGATTGCCGTAATTAAATGTTATAGAGATGTCGCCTACAAAGCTTCTAAATTTCATGATTCTTGACGTCACCGATCAAAAGAAGCGAGGAGGCGAGAGGCGGGAAAATCGAACACCAAAAATAAAAAGGCGCGCGTGCGCGCGAAAAATTTTTTTTTTTTGCGATGCGTTTTTTTTTGCGTGTCTATGACTGCAACTTGCATCGTTTTAGACAATAAAAAAATACGACCTTTGGGGTGTCAGTGCCCCTTTAAGCTGAAGCAATAAAATATCTCGCATCGCATTTCATACATCTTTATGCATGCCTTACAAAAGATGAACGAAACTGTTCTTGTAAAAAAACATCATCCTAAACATTTTATCCTAAACTTGGTGGAGAGAAAAAAACAGCCCTCTATGTAGTTGCCATCATACCCATTATATTACAGCACATAAATGCTATAGATTAATAGGGAAAAATTTTTTTTCATAACATTTTGCATGAGCTTTATCACTTTAATACTTCTAATGAAGACATGCAACATCAAAGGCCACCCCGAGAATAAAATAGTGACGTTTGGCTCAGATACGCCCACATCCAATATTTCTGTAAATTATATGCACTACCTTTGCCATAAATTAGCTACACCATGACAAACCAATCTACCATTGCGACTTTCTCGGAAGGTTTATTCAGCACGTCGGCCCACACTACTGCTGTTGTCTATCGTTACCTTCTCACAAATGAGGAATGACACAACTTACCGTAGATAGGAAATGGTATTTTCCGTAAAAACGGCAATTTCAAAAAGGATTGGAAAAATGGGAACCAATGCGTCAAGTAATATGTGGCCAGGGTCAATGTTGCAAACAATCTAAGAAGAAATGAGAAGAAATAAAGAAACATATTTAGATTTAAATGATCAAATGTGTGCACTCGTTCCCCATAGCAAAGGGTAAATTACTTTGTTAGATGAAAAGGCTGATGATATCCCTGCACAAGCAAACTGGCTAGGCACAGTACATTTTCAAGAAGAAAAACCTCAATTCTAAACAAAGTACTGCATTGAGCAGACTATCCCCATTTCCTTCCTGTACTCGTTTTCATCTTAAGGGAGCTGTGCAACAATTTCAGTGCTTTGCTTAAATAATTTGGGAGTTGATGTTTCGAACTTTCTGAAGTAAAGAACAAAAAACCGCTTTTGCCTGCATGTAGTTTATAATCTAAAAATGAACAAAGATTGAGGTTTTCGGCACCTCTCAACTCTTTCACCATCTTCCGAGTCACGTGCGCTGCGACGTCAATGGGGGTCGCACAAGGTTCCAGTGAAGCTCTCTCTCTAGAGCCATCAGTGAGCAGCGAGAACTCATCCCCCGCGTGACCACGTGCTGGCGCAGGGTGAACAATATGGTGAAAGGAGGAAAATCTCATCTGGGTCCAACCATCCCCGCCTGCCTGCCCCCCCCCCCCCCCCCCCCCCCCCCCCCCGGCTTCTGGCGGCTGTTCGCGGTAGCAGATAAAGCTGACGGTTTTGTTGGCCTCGGATAGGTGGCGCCACTAAGACTCCGTATAATAAAAGTTTTGTTGATGATACCAGGTTTTGGACGCATTTATATGTATGCTGGAACGACATGATTTATAGAAAAGTTACCCTTTATCGAGCAGGTATTCGCACAACTTGCTATTTTTCTACAAGACCCCCACAGACGTCATGCCGCGTGGTTCTCATGGCCGCCGCTCGCGGCTGCAGGTCGGTTAATATTTTATTTCTTGCCTTGCGATTACGCGGCGGAATCGCAACATTTTTAAGGAAGGAGGTGTGTTTTCTGTCCTTTGTGACAAGATGAACAATGTCAAGAGTAGAAGATGGCAATTCTTTAAACGTTAAAATCGTTGCACAGCTCCTTTAAGAACAGAAATAAAGAGAATTCCACCACTACTAATTTCCCCCTTTATGCGGGAAATTGAGCTAGCAGTATGTGCATTTAAGATCAATTATTTCGCATTTTGTCAAAACATTGCAAGGCTTTATTTCTTGCTTGTTATGGACTTTGCAGACAAGCTGAGCCTCCCTATCCAGTCTCGCCGACACAGGGGTTTAGGGACGAAGTTTCTTCAATAGATGTTCATTAAAGGCTCCTGGACCGAGCCCTATACTGCTTTGTGCTCAATCTTTAGAGAAGCTATTATGAGTGTGGCTGACGCTTAAACCCGCCCACAGAGATGCCCTTAAGAGAAAGTAGAGGGGTGTGGGAATAGGCTTGGTTTGTCCTCATTAGAGACAAACGTTAACCCCTTGATTATTACCACCACCACTAGTGGTATTCCGCAAGCTGTGACAGAGAGGTTTCCAGACCAGAGGCACACAAGGCCTGTGATTCTGTTAAAGATGATGCAGAGGGTGTGAAAAGCCAACCTTATGAACCAACTCCACGCAGCTCCCAATCTCGTTTTCAGTGGCAATGACTTCAGTCTGGTCGAGCAATGGACCTGAAAAAATTTTGAATATAGTCGCGTCTATGTTTTGTCAAACTCCATACATACAAGGGGTCTCTATCAAGAGGCTAGTGCTCACGTGACCACTCAGTGCAGGCTACAGTCACAGAAAACAAGTGCTAGGCAGCAAAACTATTGCTAGGGCAGTGCTGGTCCCATTGTTGTCAAGCTCGGGTTTCAAAGGGCGACCTTATCAGATAACAGCAAGGAATAGAAACGAAGCACCAAACCAAAAGCTGCCCACCATCTTGAAGCATGCAGTTGAGGAGCGGTTGAAAGAGTTTCCTGAGCAGCAGCCGAGACGTGAGGCACGGTCGGGCCTCAAGCATGGCACCTGTAATGCCGCATGCTACCCGAAATGTCACCTTGTCCGTGCTGGAGCCACTGAGAAGCTCTGCCACCTGGAAACAAAGAACACCTTGCATCACATGGTGCTGCCAAGAGACAAGAGGCTACGACTGCCAAATGAGGTATTTCAACTAGGGTAACTATTCAACAGTAGTTCTTAATTTTTTTTTTTTTTAATTTTATGGATAACATTTTTTAGATAAGCTATAAATCATGCAGAGTGCATACTAACATAGATATCGGTCATGGTACAACTTACCTCCAAAACACACCCAATTAAAAAGGCACATTAGATTTAAAGATTTAAGTTACAAAATGGAAATCTGGTTTATAACAGTCTTTAAAAGACTGCACTCTGCTTTACTTTTACCAGTTTGCTTCACACAACTTATTCAAATGTTTTGTGTGCTGGAGGTGTGCTTACTTAGAACAGCCATGAAGAGATAAATTTGCCTTAGTAAAGTAAACACAAATTAATTATAAAGGATCTAATAACCAAAATAAAAAGGGAGCAAAAATCAGGAGCCTCCGCCTATGAAAGGTCATTAATTTCCGCTCGGCAGGATTTGGTCAGAGGTGACTCCTGGCTCACCTGTGGTGCGAGTTTTTCATAGT
Source organism: Ixodes scapularis (assembly GCF_016920785.2). Lineage (NCBI taxonomy): Eukaryota > Metazoa > Arthropoda > Arachnida > Ixodida > Ixodidae > Ixodes > Ixodes scapularis. Next base: position 8,276,274 of record NW_024609884.1, on the reverse strand, counting down.
AACCTTCTGGAGAAATTTTTCCACTGCCAGGGATCCTTGCGACAATTGTTGCAAATGCGTCATATTTTTCCCAGTCTTTCTCGGATACGATGTTGCCAGAGCTGTCCACTTCGAACGAAAAAAAAACACAATTAATGAAAGAACGCTTTAAACCTGCACACTCATAAAAAGCTGATGCTGAACCAGTTCCTTCCAACCTTCTACAACCAACTTACGTCGTCAGAACTGATGAAACCTGCTGTATAGATAAAGGATTATGAGCAAGAACCTCCACATGAAAACATAGGCAACCATGGAAGCAAATAATGGATGGTCTTAAACATACCATCGTCCGCTAAATTTGACGTGCCATATATCACCTACCAAATTTAGCAGAATTGGTCGACTTTGCATACAAAATTCTTGTATATACTCTACAAACAAAAATTTTGTCGGGAATAACCAAAACAAGCTGCAATATTTTACAAGGAGAGGGCGTTCATAACTAGCTGATAGAAAAAAAAAGAATTAAAATGTTGATTCTGAAGGACTGACAGATATTTCCTTCCCATTCGTGGCATGGGGGTGACACCTACCCAGTCTACATAACGGCTGATGCGAGTTAGATTCAGGCATTCGGCAGCAGCGGTGGCACGCAACGAACAGTGCGTGGTCACTCGCTCGTGATTTCCACAGGTTGGTGTCTTTGTTCGTTTTATACTTTCTCGCAGTTGCTGCTGCTGATGCCGATACTGCAGTTACTTTTGTTGAGTGCGCCTTGTGCGTTAAGATGAGTAACCAGGGCGAGGGCATTTGCCTCAAGTGTCTTGAACCGTTATTAGACGATGTCACTGATGTAATGTGTACGGAATGAAAATTCATATATCATTTTGGCACTCGTTCCGGGATCGCGGAACCGACTTTCAAATCAAAAGGTGAAGAGTTCCAGAAGTCGTGGCGGAACGAAACATGTCGTAGCACGTCAAAAACGAGAAGCGGTTGAAGTTTTAAAGCAAAAAAAGACACCGAAATTGACGTGGTCGCTATGCTGACGTGCATGAATAAGAAACTTGACAGCCTACCGAGTATGAAAAAAAAACTGCCTACGACATCGAGGTCTCCATTCAAAGCATGTCGGACAAGTACGATGAATTGCTGGAGCATATTCGTCAACAAGACAAAGACACAGAAAGTTTGAGGAAACGCGTGGAAAAGATAGAGAATGCTGGTACTGAAGGGCAACTGGCAGAAGTTAAAACAGGACTTGAATCAGCTGGAATGGTGCAATAGGAAACAAAATTTAGAAATTCACGGTGTCCGACAGGCTGAAAACGAAGACCTGCTGTCTCTGGTGAACCAAGTAGCTGTTAAAGGGATGCTGAACCGAAATCTGGATTCCCCGAAACACGCAGCAAAAGCGCGCAACGGGATGCTACAAACACCAAAACATCACTCATACTGCGATATCTCGAACGGATGACCGTATTTTTCAAGAAACGGAGGCGGATTTGGCAGGAATGTTGACGTCATGTTTCTCCGAGAAGGAGAGGGAACGGCCTTGCGTCTTCTCCGCCTCGCGGCCTAGAGCAAGCGAAGCGAAGAGAGGAGGAAACTAGGTATCTTGACGGTTACGCGCCTCGTCGGCCTGGTTCAACCTCGACTTCTTTTTCCAAAAATACGGCCGTCCATTTTAGATATCGCCTTACTAGTAGTGTTGTAGGGATTGTGGCGTCCCGCCTACATGCCCAGCATTGTTTTATTGAAATCCAAATTTCGGTTCACCATCCCTTTAAGCTAGGCATCCCAGCGTTAACCCCTCTGAGATAGTTTCAAAGCACAGGCTTTCTTTTAGGCCTGATAAAATCCCTGGGATCACTGTGCGCTTGGCACAACAACAAACTAGCGATCACTGGCTTGATCAAAGACGTCACCTAAAACGTCCTGAAGATAGCGAGTATCTGCCTGAAAACATGACTCGAAAGGACAAGGCTCTCCTGTGGACCACTAAGGAGTGGGTAAGAAAGCAGAATTATCAGTTTGTGTGGCACCGAAATGGGAACATATTTGTAAGGAGGAAAGCCGGTGACTGTGCTACAACTGTAAGGAGTGAACGTGACTTGATGAACTTGAACTAAGTGATGGAACTAAATCCACCTTTAGTCTTTAAGTTGTGTTTATTTTTTCATCATGGCCGTCCCAGAATGTGTATTACCGTCCCAGTTTGAAACATGCATTGGAAAAGAGTTTTCTTCCTTGACTCGTTGTCTGCATGCTAATATTTTATCAGCTAAAAATAAAAGCGTTGATCTTGAGTGCTTTATTTCTGAGTTTGTTGATTCTGACATGATCATGTTTTCCGAAACCTGGTACACGGAATATATTGATGTTTTTAGGCTACTGCTATGGAATCTTTTTTTCTCAAATGCACTGAAGGCCGAGGGGGAGGTGTGTCAATTTTGATTAAGGAAAACATTGAGTTTGAATCATTGCCTACGTTTAGCGTAATCATTAAGGCCTATGAAGCCTTGTCACTGCAAACTAAGCACAATATTGTCTCTGTGATTTATCAACCTCCTGCCGCGTTTTGGCTCCCTGTTTGGATTGTTTAGGTGCTCGTTTTGAGTTTGCAAATTAAAGTAAGCCCAACATTATATGTGGTGGTGATTTTAAAGTGAACATGCTAAATAATAGTGTTTCAAAAAGAGAACTTGATAATCATGAATGGTTGTCGGAACGTAACCAGTTTGCCAACTAGGGTAAATGTTACTTCAGAAACATTGATTGACTTGTTCATTACTAATTACGAGCAGAGCCATGAAAGGTCTGAAGTAATAAGTTATGACCTTAGGGATCATTTTCCCGTTTTCATGTGTGTTAAAACCAGCTGTGCAAAGAAAAAAGGGCCAGTGTGTTTTGTGTCAGTCCAGTGTATTACGCCGGACGGTTTGGGGAGGTTTGCGCAGAATGTAGCTAACACAAATTGGGATGACGTTTTCGAAAATGGAGACCCCAATGAGGCACACAGTTTATTTTTGGAACGGTTTAGAAGCCTTTACAGAGTCAATTTTCCCCACAAAGTAATTAAAGTAACAAGTTAATTAAATTAAAAATGCGGATTTGGAAACCTTAGGTAATGGTTGACTTACTCGAAAGAATAAATATTAAAAACGCTCTCTACAAAAAGTTTACGAAGACTAGAGATCCCAATGACCTCAAGACATTTAGAAATTATCGTAATCAACTAACAAAGGACTTGAAAAAGGCCAGGGAGCGTTACCATCATGAATCTTTCAGATCTTCAGTAGGCCGCAGTGACCTTATGTTGAAAAATTTAAATGCGGTTGTCAGGCGCGGTAAGTACTCCAATGATATAGAAAGCATTTCTTCTGGCGGCGTCAAGCTAACTGGCATATCTTTAGCAGATGTAGTTTATTTCACAATACTACTACCCCAAACATAGGGGCATCGTAGGAGAGGGTTACAAAAATATATATACAGTGAAACCTGTTTAGAACAAACCCACGTACAGGAAATTATTATCGATATCGAACTCACGGGAAATTTAAATAAAAATGCATGTAAAAAGTACTTTTTCTAATGAACAACATATTCGCTATATCAAACTTTTTCCTCCCGTGAAGGCTTTCAAAAACGCGCAAACAACCGTCTTCTAGCCTGTCCCTTCTCCCTTCCCCTTCCCCTTCCCCCCCCCCCCCCCCAAAAAAAAAAAAAAAAAGAGAAAGAAAGAAAATTCCAAAGGCTCAAGTTGCAAACAAAATTGAGCGAAGAGAAGCAATCCAGAATGGGAGAAAGCTAAAAATACACTCTGCATACACACACAGAAATATAAAACTTTTCATCCGAAAACCGTTGCCCACAAACAAAAGAAATTCAGAAGGGGAGATAAGCTAAAAGAAGCAAACTCTGCAAACATGCAAAAAAAAAAAAAAACTTTTTAGCACGTTGTTACAAGGCGAAAGCGAAGAGATGAGAAAGAAAGAGAAGCTCTTGCCTTACAGGAATGCAACGTGGAAGTTCGTTGTAAATGATTTTTGCTATATTGAATTACTTCCTATATTGAACTGATCATAGCATTTCCTGCTGTTCGTTATAAACGGGTTCGACTGTATATAAATGAATACATTTCGACATAATGAGCAAGTTGCTTGCAATAAGGTGGCCAGCGGTGCAGGAAGTTTTCAAGTGAATCTGAATTAGTGATGCTGGGGTGAAGGCTATTCCAATCGGATATAGTTCGTGAAAAAAATTTAATTTTTAAAGCAATTTATGCGGACCTGGATATTGTTTATGTATCTTGGGTGTGAAGCTCTAGTGTTAGTTCTGGATGTATTTAATGACTACTTCATAAACTTACCTCAACATACTTATAGTGGCAGCGCATGCAAAAATGTCCCGTTTAGAAACAGTGACTATTTTTTTACATCCAGTCACTGACGCAGAGGAGTTTACAGTGTTTATGGAATTAAATAACACTCACAGTTGTGATGCGAATGATAAGTAGATTAGACCAGTCAAGTGTGTTTTACCTTTGATCACTTCGTCTCACTCATATATTTAACTTGTTTCTTTCAACTGGTGTGTTTCTGGAACTCATGCAAGCAGCTAGTGTCTGTGCTGTACAAAAAGGCAGATAAAAACTACATAAGCAATTACAGGCCTATCCCTGTCTTTCCAGTATTCTCAAAGGGCTTAAAAGAATTATACATATTCGTGTATCTCAGTTTTTGGATAAACACCGAACAATTATTAATGCTCAATTCGGCTTTCGGAAATATCGATCTACAGAACTTGCATTGCTTGAACAAAAATAATTCATTCTATGAAGTTTTGATGGAAAGAAATTGGCCCTTGGCATTTTTGTAGATTTTATAAAGGCATTTGATTATATATGTTGCATAAATCATATTTAAATCACCGTAAAGGCAATTATATCCGGTGTACCACAAGGAAGCATCTTAGGGCCGCTACTGTTTAATGTTTACATCAATGATATTGTAAACATAAATCCACTGACTAAATTCGTAATATATGCGGATGACACTAGCCTCTTCTTTTCTCACGAGACTGGTGACGAGCTTATCAGCTGCACAAACGTGACCCTAACAGCATTGCAAAAATTGTCGTCAGAGAATGCGTTAAACATCAATGCGAGCAAGACGAAGGCAATCATCTTTCGGCCTAAAAACAAAAATGTTTCTACAACTAAGATCATTGTCTTAAATGCAAAGGATATATAGATATTGTAAAAAATTTTAAGAATTTTGGGTATGATTTTCAATCAGTGCTTATCTTGGGAAAATCATTAAATGATTTACGCACTAGATTGTCACAGGTCATTGGAATAGTCTCTCGTAACCGTTTTATTCTATTGAGAAATGTTAAGCTTCTTTTACACCCCACTATTTTTTTCTCACCTGAATTATTGTCATTTAGTTTGGGGCACAACCACCCACACACTAATCTCCAAAAAAATACTCTTATTGAAAAAATAATCCGTGCGCCTCAATGAGAATGTTTCTTCCGACTCGAGCACCCAGGGTCTATTCATAAAAAATAATATACTTCCTGTTTAGAACATGTACAAGTATAGACCCGCAATCAGTTTTAAGTTAGAAAATAGCAGATATGGGGATAGCTTAGTAAACCTCGCGGAGCTAAAAGAAGATGTAACTTCCTGCCCAACTCGGTCGGTGGAACACTGGACTGTGAAACTGTGTCAGTGCAATCAATGCAATCACTCAAATACTCACTTTCTACTATATTGAACACCCTAATCAAAAATAACATTGATATTATTTCTATTGCAATTCAGGAATTACGAACTGAACTAATGTGGGACGAAAACAAATGAATCGATTTATGAGACCTGTTTGATTTTTGTATTTTACCTAGTTATGTTGGTTTTCTCAGTGTTTTCTTTTACACTGTTGCTTTGTTATGACTTCTGTATATGCAACTATAAGGGAAAAGGGGCTCCGTCAAGCTGTTCTTACAGCTTTTTTTTTTTTTCCCTCATTTCCTCCATTGTGGTATCAAAATGTAAAATAAAGTTCCGTAATAATAATAAGAATTTTCATTGTTAGAGTTGAGAAAAGGAAAGCAAGTGGCAAAGCTCTTCAACCAGTGCTTTCCACATGAACGAACGAGCACCTAATTTCTCTGGACATGTGCCTCAGGACATGTGCAGACATAACATGGAGGATGCTAAAATGATCCTATATTTTGATGTCAGAACTTTTGGCCAGCTCCTAAATACTGCAAATATGACAAGACAGATACAGCGCGCCTAGAAAAAGAAGAACAAAGGTTTTACTCTTTGTTACTCCTCGAACACCGAGGGCAAAAAAGACTCGATTGAAGAGAAAAGAAAAGATAAATGCAAAGGACCTCAAAATTTCGGTCGGATGTGTACTGTACCTACCAGAGCATGCATCAAAGACACCGCACAGGACCCGAGAAAGTCCTTCCTTCCGCAGCAAGCACTGCGTCAGTAGCTGGCCGCACACACTTTTTAGCCACCTTGGAGCCCTCTCAGGATTGCTTCCCTGAAAAGAAATAGTAAACAGATGTACGTTACATAAATATGTCCATACAAGGAATTGCGAGCAATGCAACAAAGTAGGAACAATCCAGAAAAGCATTCCTTGGGAAGGACTGCCTGTGGAGGAAGGGACCCGAGACGTGTCCTGTTCGGATGGCCGTTTATGGAACACTGACTTTGCGGGTGCGCAAACCCCGCGTGCCCCCCCAATCGTCCGCGCGCTCCTACTCGTCTCTTATTTCTCAACATCCTGCCGGGCCGGAGCTGGTGTCTCTGCTGCCTCAAGAAGGTAGAGCCGCTGGACAGGCCTGTTGATCTCTCGCCCATCTGGAAGAATAATTCTGCACACTCGTGGAACTTGATCTCTGCCGGGGAAGAGCGCTGCAATCCGACCGAGTTTCCACAGTAGGGGAGGAGCGTCATCGTCATTGACGATCACGACGTCGCCAACCTTGATTGTTGGGGTCGGAGTCTGAGGGCTTTCATGAGCCGACCGCAACTGCAGTAGGTACTCGTGCTTCCATCTACGCCAAAAATGGCCTAGGATTGTTTGGCGTAGTTTGGCTTGTTTTTGAAGGCTTGACTTGATCGTCTGGGCGCCATTCGAGCGCGTTGGGGCTGCCTGTTGTCGCACTTTCCTTTATTTTCTGTCGGTACATGAGTGCTAGATCTTCGGGAAGAGCTCTCATCAGTACACGATGAAGAACCACCGCGTAGTTGTTGGGAGGAACATTCAAGCCTTCTAGAGATGTTGTGTGGAAACGAATGGCGTCGTACAGCTGACGTAGTTGCGTGGCGTTTCTTGAACTGCTTATTTTCGGAAGATTCAGTAGCTGGTTAATGTGTTCGTCGATCAAGATATCACGTCTTCCAAATCTGTCATGAAGTGTACGAACTGCAAGGTCATAATTCTGCTCGGAGAGACGAATGCCTTCGACAGCCCGCTTTGCGTTGTGAGTGAGGTATGTCATGAGGTACTTAAATTTCTCGATAGGAGGGAGATCGGGATTTCTGTGAATCGTGACATCAAAATGGTCCCAAAATCCCTGCCAATCCCTGATGTTTCCGGCAAAGGTAGGTACCTGGAGTTTGGGAAGGGCGACCCTTCGATGACTGCCATGAGCGGGTGCTGTAGGGACGGTTCCGGTGGGAGAAAGGCTGCTCAGGGTTTCGGTTGTGGGAGGGTTGCCGCTGTGCTGCAGTGTGTCGGTTGGGGTGCTTGCAACACGCGTGGCGGTGATCGTGGGTTGGTTTAGTTTTTCCAGGGCGTAACGAAGGCGCGTGATGCCGTGGCTAATCCCCGTGCGGTAGTCCTCTGCTCCCTCGATTTCGTTCTCCAAGTCGTCGTCCGTTGTCAATGTAAGAATATCCCGGTCCAGGTCATCTAGGCTTGTCTGCTTCTGGATGAGGTAGTCGAGCGGGAGCCGCAAGTCAAGCTCTGTTGTGTTCGGGTTCTGGATAAGAACGTCCAGCTGGGATATTGTCCTGGTGACGGCGGAGCGGACAACGCCGCGGGTCCTGCGTAGGCGGTCCATGTCCTCTCGAGGGGTTTCGGCACCAATTTCTATGTGGAGGAAGGGACCCGAGACGTGTCCTGTTCGGATGGCCGTTTATGGAACACTGACTTTGCGGGTGCGCAAACCCCGCGTGCCCCCCCAATCGTCCGCGCGCTCCTACTCGTCTCTTATTTCTCAACACTGCCAATACCATATTTGCAAGAAAAGCCCAAAAACAAGAGAGCCACCCAAAGAGTCATATTTGCCACAAAAATGTTTCTGTGCAGCAAGAGGGGCCCTCTGGCCCCCCTGCTACAACCAGTCCTATTCTAGATACGTCTATGGACTGCTTAAGGGGTCATGACACAGACATCTAGTTGGAGTATTCTTGATACAAAACCTTCACATTAACATACACACCAATTTTTGTTGTTTTTAAAGCCATAATGGCACTGCCTTAGCTCTTCCCTGACCATGGGGAAAATGCCTGTTTTGTGTTGCTTTTTGCTCAATTTTTTTTCTTGAGGAAAACAATTAGGTTTACAATATGATGCTTACATGGAAATGAAGCTAAATAAATAAGTGTTTGAATGATGCAAATGTCAAAGCAGAGATTTAAAATCCAACGCAATATTTAATTGGTCAAACAGAATTATTTTCCAACTTTTGGTCCAAACCAGGTACAGATATGGCCATCTATTAAAGGGGCCCTCTGCAACAACTTTTTGACTGGTTTTTAATTTTCAGCCTGAGCGCATTGAACGTAGTAACTTAAAGAAACTTTTCTTTTCTCAAATTTCGCTTTATCTTAAAAGTTATAGGCAAATTAGAATTACAAAAACAAGCAAAAGATAACCTCCTTCATGACATCGTAGGTCCTGGCTTGAGTGGCCGTGAACTAGAGGAGAAGTAGTGAGCTCATTCAGCGCTCACGGCTGCCGCACTCCGTGTCGATGACTCGAGAGGGCGCCACTAAAGCAGGTGTTGGATAGGCTGTATGAAGCGGGCGGCCAGGGCGGCTCGCCTTGCATTTGCTGCGCGATTAAAGACTAATTCGGCATAACACTTCATTGGCCACAAACGACAGCGAACACGGGATAAAGATCAGTTCAGAATGGGAGCCACTTCGCGCTGCCATACTGCCAAATGGCCAAATGGCCAGCCAAGCCCACGCGAAAGCCTTCGGAACGCTCAGAACCGGTCGGATCCTCGAGCCGGTATACGACTGCAGCGCCGCCGCGTACATCCGGGACCTTTCCACGCTCGCCGTTCGTCGGAGCCTCATCCCACTAGCCCTTTCTAGTATGCACCATTTTTTCCGCCGCTTGGTGGCGGGTTTGTCGACAGGTCTTTTCTTGCTTCCGTACTTTATAAACTGCATTTGTTTCTTTTCTGATCTAAAATACTGAACAAAAACTACTTTCATACATAATTGAAACGGTTTGCGACACTTATATTTTGTATCTCGACTAAAAAAAAAAGCTTTCAGCGGCTTTGACCTGTAGTAAGCCCAGGACCAAAGACGTCACACATTGCACGCTTTCGGCAACGTGGGTCACCCTCGTAGGTGGAGGAGGTTTCCGCGTCGTCCGGTTAAAATATGACTCACTGATATTTAGTTACTCTCTCCGGGCCCGCTGGCTTGCCCGAACCCTAAGAGACGTGGAAACCGCAAAAAAAGGTAGACGCTTAAATATGATTGCAGGGCCCCTTTAACACAAAAAAGCAAAAAAAAAAAAGAAGTTAAATATACTAAATGTTCTCCAATTTCACAAAAAAAGTAGAATTTTAGCTTAAGGGGAGACACCCCTGGGAGGGTCAACTTTTGAACCCTTGGCTTAAAATTAATGAAATTTACAGGGTAGGCTGGTGGTCATGCTAGAGGGTGCATAACAAAATTTTAGGTCTGTCGGTTAAGTGGGAAGGAAATTAGGGCAGCTTCTACCAGCAGCACCCCTACACTGTTTAGTTAATCTATCGTCAGAAAACTATCACAATATTAAAGATTTTTATTCACTAGATATGTAGCAGAATGCCTAGGAGGTATGCCTATGGAAAACTTTTTGTAAAAAGTCATTGATTTCTATCAATTTTCTCTTCTGCGAAATTGGTCAACTTTTTGGTCTTCTGTGTCTCCGACAAAATGTCAACATTTTTTATAAAAGACATCCGTAAAGTGACAAACAAACTCCATAGGCGCATTCCTTATTAAATTTCAGTCAGGAAAAGTGAAGAACGAGCCTTGCCTGTATTTTCATTCTCAAACGATAGATTGACTAAAATGGAATTTATACAAAAAAAGTTCAACGGAGAAAAATGTGTTCAAAGTGCTCCAAACCCTACCTTTCCTTTAGCTTTGGTGTACAGAAAATAATTTATAAAAAATTAACTATGCAGTGTAAACTAGTGAAAATTTCTGGGAATACTCTCTGTATGTAGATGGATGTAAATATGTAATCTTTCAAAATCAATGTTTTTTGAAGAATCTTTTTTTCTCCGGGTAGTGTCCCCCCTTAAAAAGATTTTGATCTACCAAAAATCATGTTAACCCTCATGAATGACATGCCATTGGATCCAGTCATTTCCCAACGTGGTGAAGCACAGGTCATCAGAACTTAAAGGGATACTACAACGAAATTTCGTCGCTCATTTTTTGGTATATATGTGTTCAAAGGAGCAGTATCACATCGAACATACCAATATCTTGTTAAAAAAGTCACAAAAAGGAATTTTAAAACAAATTAAACGATTAGCAAAGAGCACTTGGTGGATGTTGCTAACGCCTCGTTTGTAATGCCCGTCTAGAAACCTTGACAGCTAGTGACGGTAACTGTCTCGCCTCTGGCCACGACGAGAGAAGAGGGGAAGGAGGAATTCCCCTCTTCCCGAGGATCTCTTTTGTGTGCTCCAGAAGTCGCTATTGTCCCCCTATAAGATTACAGAAGATTAACCCGTCACTCAAAATTCGTACAAAAGCAGCTGCTTCGGTGGCTGGAACGACTAGGCCATCCTCTCGACGTCAGCCTCGCCGTAGCTTTGTTCGTCCCGAGACGAACTACGTCGCGATTGCGTTGGATGTCACGTGCTCTCCGCTGGCTGTTTCCTGAGCACTTGCCAGAGTGGGCCGTTTATAACGAAAAATACAGCCACCAAGCTCAAAATACAAACGTGCGATTCTCATTTACGGATATTGTGGATCATATTCAACCTATTTTTGAACACGACAGGTATATTTCAAATTTCATTGAAGTACCCTTTTAAATATGATCTTATCATTGGACCCAGTGCTGCTATCCGAGTCTAAAATCGACGGGGAATTTGCGAAAATTTTCATGCTTGCGAGCGCACGCCGGACCCGTGGAAGTGGACATGGCTGTCACAAACAACGATGTGCCGTCCATTTCACGCTCCGCCTAAAAATCACTGCCACGCAGAAAGAGGAAGAGAAACAAAGAAACCAAAACTTTAGTCTTCAAACTACCTACAAGATTGTGCAAGAGTTTTGAAATGGGCCTCCACGCCCATCGAACGCCCATCGATCATGGGTGTTGTACGCTCTGTGCTCAGGAAAGGGTTAAGGTGCCCAGTTACATTGTCACCAATTAATGCCAACACCTCTACAGTGAAGTTGAGTAATGCGGTGTTGAGTAATGAAGTTGAGTGAAGCGCTATTATGTTCTCCAAGTCTACAGTGAAGTTTCATTTGTAATAGGCAATAAAGCAAGTATGTGCAGAGTAAGCTCCACAATAAGTACAAAAATAATTTATTTGTTTAATTATGATCCAAGTGGTTCCTTGCCGCTGCCACTTATTTGAAAAAGACGGTGCTCAAAATGCCAAGCCATGTATGCTAAAATGAACTTTGCGGCACCATCGACAAAAATGTGCATGTTGGTGCACCTTTACAGTCAGTAAAGTTATCACCACACTGTTTCCCAGTGAACCGGTAAATGCCACGTGAAATTGTGGCTTAGTTCCAATTTGGGTTCCATATCAAATGTTCACCTATGTTGGGGTCGAAAATAACGGTTTTGATCCAGTTTTCAGTTCGGGACTGGCACTCTGGTTCTCTCGATTTTACTGTTTGAGTGCCGTGACCTCTTTCAAGCTAAATTTGTCCCTTCAAATGTCAGTGCTCCTGTCTTTCTGAATTGGTACTTTCCTCCTTGAGCGATCAGAAAAATAACTAATTTTTTGCGTGTGAAATAGTTTTAAAATGCTCTGCCCAGATGGCATCAGTAAACTCTTGATATTCTGCTGAATACAAAAGGAGATGCTGCAGTAGTATCATCCTTGCCACCTGGCGCCACAAAGAGGCAACAGTCAACCTTGACAAGATTTGAAATAGGAAGGCACAGCAATTCTGTGGATGGCTCTTAATTCAACCAACAGAGCTTGCGATTAAAACGTATGTCGTGCGGTACTGCTGGAAACTCTCACCACTTCGTTTCTCTGCAGGGAGGAGCGGGAAAGTATCAGGAGCACTTCTCTGACAACAAGAGGTTGGTAAGCATTCTCCAACAGGAATTGCAGGTCTGCCAAAAATAGCTTCCTGTCAGACAACATTTCTGCAATTAGAGCTTGGTCCTCGACCTGTTGTTGATCTAGAGAAACAAAATAAAATAATGATAAGCTTGCATAATTAAGAACACAATGAGCATGAACCAAAACCAAAAAAGCAGCTTTGGGGGTGGAGAGATATGGTTAAAATGTTGTGCAACACTGGGGAGCATACAATCAATGAGTCAAAGACGAGATATTGGCCGAGACACTCGCTCCGACACAGTGCAGCTGTTTCACACCTTTTTCTTTTGACCGGCAGACACCACGACTGCTTTATCTGCTCTTGCATACCGACGAGGAAACCTGCCTTGACAGCTTCGTGCTCCAACCACTAGGTGACAATTATTTCGGAGAAGTCAACAATATTTGGCTCAACATTTTACTTCTAAGCAAAATATGCAGGAATAATCCAATACCTCTAAACTTCTTCAAGGACAAATCCAGCTGGGAAGAAATCGATGGATGGTTGGACATATCAGAGTCATGTTCACCTCCATTGTCAAAGCCTGGAATCTAAAAGAAATAAAAAAACTTCAAACATGTTTACCAATAACGTTATTACACAAATCCAGCATTAAATTATCTACATGAAACAACAAACTAAAAGTGATTTGACAAGAAAGCTTGTATATATTACGCATATATTACCCCTGGTATAACTCCAAATGCCCCGATACAACACTAAAGTAGAGCAAGCGGACTTCTCTTAATTGTTTCTTTTGATTTCAAAGACACCTATAGGCTGCTTGGTTTGAAATAAAGGGGCCATGACATGATGTTGAACAGGAATGTTTCTCAGCTTACACAGGCTTACTGGCACCAGTGGGACTCGAGCATAGCACCACGCAACACCACTGAACAAGCTTCTTTGTCGCCGCGTAATTTCGAAGATTAAAGCGGACGTTTCCTTTCCTCTCCTTCTCAAAAATTGATGACGAAGTTGTGGGCATTGAATCGTTCGCATTGTCAACAATGTGATCCTGATATCGTCATCGAGCTTTGAGGTCCCCGCGATGACGATTTTAAATGCAACTCATACAGTGGACACGAACACCGCGTGAGCATTCGACTCGGGCTCGTGGCAATCAATGCCTCTACATGCTTTTCGGATAGTGGATAGTGACCAAATGCTGTGATGGCGGGATTGCCGAAATGAACCTTAACAAAGTGTGGAGCTCAGAGTGCCCTGTGCCTTAACAATGTGTGGAACTCAGTGTGCCCTGTGCCTTTGCCAACCCCAGCGAGTGGCTATGATAAACATTGGAGGCACATAATCGGGTCCACATCATGTGGCTGCTTGTTCTCACTAAAGTGAACGCTGCTCGTGTTTCTCGACTTGCTTCTGCAACTGCCATTGCATGGAGAAGAAAACCAAATGGGTGTTTTGTGGATTACGAATGTCAAAGAACAGCGGTATGCACCGAAAGAAAAATTGTTGCACTGCTCCTTAACAAAAACACAATGAGTGTGGCTGCTCAAAAAAGCCTCGTGGAAAAGTTTTTGCAATTTTGAACTAGAAAAACAGTCCAAAAACCCATACTATGCGACTTTTCGACAGCTATTCAAAAACGCTATGTATGACCTCAACATTTGGAATATACCCTTAGCAAAGAACGTTGAAAAAAATGTTCAGTCCATTTGAAGATTAATTTGGATCACCAAAAATCCTCAACATGCTCAGAACTTGACTTCTGAGTAATGTAAAAAAAAAGCACTAGATTGGAAATTTCTTATTATGCCTGCAAACCTCCTTTCAGAGTTGACCATGAGTTGGCAATGCTTGCCCCAAAAGAACAAGGTTTCTCTGAACAATTACTCCCGCTTTTAGTGACATGTAATCGGATCTGTGGAACTCAATATCTCTTTTGATTGCAAAGATACTTATACGCCTCGTAAGTGGGCTCATTTTCGTCTTCTGCGCATGAGAAGGAAGCAGAACGCCGAGCCCTGATTGGCTGATCGTGACCCCCTATCTCAGCGTCGTCTGCTCCTTTGCAGCGTCGTCTGCTCGCAACGTCGTCTGCGTCTGTCTCACCTTTCCTGCGACTTTCGGAAGCCGAGCGAGCTCGACTTCGCATTTCAGAGAGGGCAGACGAAATAACTCGAGCGGTACGTTGTTTTTGTCTAACAACTAGCAGACGCGCATCAAGGAGGGAAGTCAAAGGACTCACTGGCGAGGTGTCCTACGGCGCCGAGGTTTGTTTGCTTAGAACCGAGAGTGAGCGTGTTAGTGTCCGCAAGTTCCCTCCCAAATACTTTTTCCCTCCTTTCGTGTGCGGCGAGACTCCTCATTCTTTAACGGCGTCGGCGGGTTGACGCAATTAACGTCGTCTGCTTTACGTCTGCTAGTCAAAGCGACGGCTGCTTTACCTTTCCTGCGTCCGTCGGAGATTCACCGCTTTTTGACCGGCGAGAGTCACCGTTGCCTCGGGAAACAAGGAGATAACAAGAGGAAGAAATTGACCTCTTAATCTAAAACTGAGGTCAGCGATCAAAGTATAATACGGAAAGGGTTCACAAAGGTCGCGCGGGCATTTTCCTTTCAGCACGCCAGCCGGTCGTGGGCAGACGGTCGCCGGGTCGCGAAGTGCCTGCTAGGCCTAACTGCCGTGCTCGCTTGGTCGCGTTCGGTGGAATCGTGGCCGTTGAAGCTTTTCCCGGGTGTTTGTGGATCCAGCGTTCTTGTTCATCGCGGTCTGTTTCAAGTATTTTTTACTTTTTTCTTGCTGCTTGAAGTCGGGACGCGTGAGAAGCGCACGTAGAAAAATTAACGTCCGTGGGTCGTCGCGACCGCGACGCTGTCGGCCATGCTGATTTGATCGTAAGAAGTGCGTAAGACAGCTTCGGAGCTGTCGTAGGATTTCGCCGTAACCTGCGCAAAACTTACGAAAATTTCGTTTCGTGAATACGAATTTGTTCTTAAGTTATGTCTTACGCACATTTTTGGCGTAAGCTCGTTTTGTGAACCTGGCCTCTGCACTTCCGAAAGTCGCAGGAAAGGTAAGACAGACGCAGACGACGTAGCGAGCAGACGACGTTGCAAAGGAGCAGACGACGCTCAGATAGGGGGGTCGCGATCAGCCAATCAGGGCTCGGCGTTCTGACGTCACCGCTACCCCCTGCGCAAGAAGCAGACGAACTTGCCCTCCGCATAGGCTACTTGATCTGAATTTAAAGGGGCCAAGCAACAGTAATGATGGGCAGGAATGTTTATCAGTTTATGCAAGCTTAATGGCACCAGTGGGAACCAAGCATGCACGGAGAGCCATCGTATCTAGCTTGGAAATATAGGCCCAGACTTACAATTATTGACTGTCAGTAAAATGTAACATAACCATGACAAACCACTCAAAAAAAAAGCTGCCCGTGAAAAGCTGATCTGCAAAACATTTCTCAGCCTGAGTAAAAATACTCCTCGCCACACTCTTTCTTCAGCCCTCTCCCATTGGTCACATGACACTGGGGACCTCTTTTGTGCAAAGAGTTTGTCTACGTTGAGTGAATCGTGTATCAGAGCCACAGTTTAACAATGGGAGCGCACCAGTACAGAGGCCACTGAGCCTGCCGGCTCTGCATTTTTGGTAACCTGGACGTCCAACCATCATAAACTGGCACAACGCAGGCTCCAACAACAACGAAACCTTATCTACCGTCCAGCTGTCTTCCACCCTTCTGGCCGAAGAGTCCCCCGGTGGTACCAGCTCGCAGGAGCTGACACGCATGCTCGTCTCTGCAATGGCACGCTCCCATTGTTCAGCTGTGGCTCTACAGTATTTTCTCCTCTACTGTCTGTTACTGTCAGAAGAGCAGAACGAAAGGAAATCTCAAGGAGCTTCTAATGAATTGTAGCTTCTAACAAACTTTGGAGCTTCTAATGAATTGTTTTAGCCAGTTTTGTTAGACCAACCTCACACCTAGTCCAACACAATGCTCACCTTGCGTACGGGAGCGTAGCACAGTTGCAACAAAGCGGCCAAAAGGTCCACAAGGTGCCTGTGATAAATTAAGTTCCTCAGGGCGGCATTCTCGGCACACGCCAGCAGAGTCCTCACGGAGACGACGAGGCCTCTGTGTCTCCTCGAGGGGACGGGCGACGCCACGCAGGGGAGCGCATCTTGCTCAGTCCTTTTTCCCAGGGGAACCCCTACTCCAGGCAGGAGGTTGGGATAGATGCCAAGGGCCACCACGAACTGAAGCAGCCCTTGCACCGTCTTCTGCTGCAAGACGCCGAGGGAGCTAGGCGGAAGAGGAGGCACACCTTGCGCCGAAGTGGACGCACACCTCGTGCTTGCTTCGTCCAGGAGGGCCTTGAGCAGAACCAACAGGGAAATGCAATGATCGAGGAAAAGGAGCTGCACGTGGGGGCTCTCGGTCACCGGCTCAAGCAGGTGGGGAGCACGCTTTGCCACTATCTTCTGTAGACATTGATCAGACGAGATCTTCTCGTGGAAGCGTCTCAGCTTATGAAGCAGAAGCAAATCGAAGGGATTACCCAGCTGCTCCGGCCAGTTGGGTACTGAAAAGTGAAACCCGACCCAACTCGGGTTCTATTAGATTGCCGACGAGGCAAATTTTTCGGCTGAACATTTGCGTGCAATTGGATTAGGCCATAAGATGGCTAATATGTAAATTATTGAACGTCCACAAAAAGAAAATCAACTCTGAATGAATACACTTGAAATAGACAAGACAATGACACATTAATTATAGAAGAAGTGAGTGTTTCTGGCATAAATTAGAGCCGTAAAAAAGGCCAAATTAGCAACTTTGTTACACTCTAAAGAGTCCACCAATGAGGCGCCTCTTGAACATCAATGTCTGCAGGCCGTAGAGCGAAGTTTTGCACATACTGCTCTCAACAATATCAGAAAGCCACAATCTGGATACTAGCATGAACCACTTCCACCTAAAGTAAAAACATACTTGTGGATGGGTTTCGTTTCTCAAACGCTGCTAAAGCGCAGCCACCAGTGGAGTAGCCAGGGGTTAGCTTACAGGGCTTCAGCCCCCCCCCCCCCCCCCCCTTCCTTTCCCAAATCCAGCCGACCCTATAGTATACACACGCCGTTTGAACCCCCCTCTGCACCTTAGGTCATCGGCATTCTGGCCACCTCGGCCTGCCCCACTCCCCTCCCTCCCTCCCTCCCTCTCCCTCTCCCTCTCCCCCCCCCCCCCCCCCCGAAAAAATTCCTGGATTTCCATTGACTACTGGTTGCAGCTGAGCTTGCTGAATCATATTCTTGGGTGGTGCCAGCTGAACAGTAATGAACACAGAATATTTACAACCGCTGGACTACCAACTAGATTACAGCCTTTTTCCTTCACTACTCCCAGTATTTACAAAATAGATTTTAACCTTCAAGCATTGGTTATCGATTAAAAAGAAGAATGTGTCAGTGCGCCTTCCTTGGCACTGCAGCACTGCACAAGCGAGAAAAACTGTTTCTGCGGGAGTCCTGAAGGGCTTGAAGCAGCTCCACGTTTGTAAATAAGTATAGAGGAAGAGGAGGAAGGCTTTAATGCAGGTTGTAAGTAAGGAAGAAGAGGGCTTCAATCTGGGTTGTAAATAATGAGTAGTGAAGGAAGAAGGCGGTTGTAAATATTCTGTGTTCATTACTGTTCAGCTGGTTCCACTGACAGCCACCTTTACTATCAGATAGGTGAGGCACCAACCTGGAGGATAACGCCTAGTATTCGACACTAATAAGTCCGATGAAAGTGTGACAAAGCGCCGATGTTCTCGGGTAACTGTGCCGCGTAGCGCAAGAGAAACGTACAGTACAGATTCTACACCCACAGCCACTTTCAGGACTTACGCAGTGCTTCTTTTGAAATCAGGGTCTCCACGCACGATGTCACAGCTTTGATGTCATCGGTCGTCATATTTATAGAACGTGCCCAGTGATCATGTTCGAGAGAATCAACAAAACCCTACAAAACAGACAACAAAATACGAATGAACACTGAAAGCACTAGAAGTACACAACATGCACGCACAGACCACAGGACGACACCGATGACACCGACCGACTCGGTGTGCGCGGCGCGCGTTGTTCCGGTTGTTCCCGCGAGGCGAACGCGCGTATTTTGATCTCTAACATTGCTACACATCACATCATATCTGAAGCATCTAAATTAATTCAGTTTTACTAATTGTTCTGCAATAGGTGATTTTAGGTTAATGAAATTGCGATTATTTACGGTTTCGACCGAAGTTGTCTTAGATACAAATGAATCCAACCCAATCCAAATTTTTTTTTTTTGGCACCTTTTTCATTGGACGATAACGACGATAACGAAGTGAGCGAAGCGCGCGAGCGCGGGCGGTTGATGATTTGCTTCAAATTTTTAGGAGTGCGTTCCAAATCGGTGCGTTCTTTTCGACGTTCCTTGATTGCCTTAGTCTTAGCCTTGTAACATTTTTCGGCAGGTAAGCCCGACACATCGCAAGCCATGGCCATGCCCGGTGATCCGTCCGATTACCCGCTGCTCTACGAGCTGGACTTGGAAGACGAAGGCACGGAGAACTTAATCGAGGAGTTCACGGATATAATTTCGAACGCGGCAATCAGCGAAGTTGAGCAGGCGTTGGTCAATTACGTAGCCTCCAATATCGAGCCTGTCGGTTGGACAGCAATTTGGAAGGCCAAGCGCGGTTCGCACGGACTGCAGTCCAACTGCGACTTTCTCGTTGAGGTACGTGGTTTGAGTGGTCTTTTGTTTTTTTCCCCTGTTCGCGTCTAATGCTTTTTTTACCACCGCCATGTTTCCCAACCTAGGTTACGAACGTAAGTGTAAACGCACTGGAAGCGGACATTCGCATTCTGACAGTCTTGTCTGACCTCCCCGGCGTGAACGTGGCAGAAGTCGTGCCCATTGCACCCCTCCTTGATCTGTACCCATCGTCAGAAGATGACCCAGAGGGGAATTTTTTCGAAACTGCGCTTGTCATCGAGCACGTCAGGTAAGGTCAATCGGTGGCACTGGTCATGTCGGATCGACTTTCTCGGCCTACATTGCACTGAAGGTTTTGCGTCTGTCCGTCTTGCCCAGGTTCTTTTACAACCATATATGGAAGCCATGGGACGATGCTGATGATGAAATTGAAAAGTTCGTGTTCAAGATACGGCCCAGAGTAGAGCTGTACGTTCATTTTGCTTCTTTATCAATTTATGAAATAAATTTGAGTATTACCTGGAGCATAATTCTCTAAGAAAAGACAGCCTGCAAAAATTAGTTTAGTTCGTTAAGACTTCAACGGTCCTGAGCATTGCAGCAGTATGAACAGTTTAGCATGGCCTCGGAGATATCGAAGCGCGCGCGCTTTGGAATCTCGGAGGCCATTTTATGAGCAAGCCTTCAAACATGTGTCGAGCCAGTTCATTGTGTTTGTGGTAACAAAAATGATTAAAAATCTGCACTTTCTGGGGAGTTGTGATTAAAAACTGCAGCAGAAAGTGAGCAGCATATTGGAGTAAGTATGCTGAATTGATGAGGATTAAAAGCAGTGGCTTTGTGTCCCACGACTAGCAATTCGTTTTCTGGAAGTTTTTGCGTTCAAATTCTATTATTGAATAATGGCTCGCTCATCTGCAATTTTAAATTTATGTTTTCCGAGAAAAAGAAAGAAAAAAAAATGACCGCATCTCCATGTGGTGAATGATGTTGATTGGGGCAAAGTTCTGGTGGTGCTGCTGATGACACTGATTTTGTTCATAGGCAGTGCTGAGTTCCGGGTTGCGTTTCGACTTCATTAGTCAATGCATGCAAAGTTTAACGCGATTATATACGCATTTGACTGCAGCGCCCTCTCCTGTATAGACGTTGAGCGGCTACATGCAACGTTTCATCCATGACATCCCCAGCTCTTGAGTTACTACCACATCTCGGAGCCCCCTACCCGTCCCGCAGTCGTGGCCGAGTGGTTAAGGCGATGGACTAGAAATCCGTTGGCGTCTCCCCGCACAGGTTTGAATCCTGTCGACTGCGCAAACATTTTTTCCTTTTTTAAGAAGACAGATGGGATGGCAATCGATGTGAGCACAGACGCCGGACAAGGCTAGACCCTAAGGAACTTCACCCCTAAAAAGAAGCCTATTTGTTTGTTTTTTTCAGCTACATGGACATTGCTGCTGGGCAGGTGGATGATAGCACGAAGATCAAAGTTCAGAGGTTTCTTCAGGAAGGTCAACAGATTCGCAGGGCGCTGGAAACACTGAAGGTGTCAACGGGGCTGAACAGCGGCGACCCCGACCTTGAACTGGACCCTGCCGACGTGAAGCAGATGGTGGAGTTCACCGAGCGCTTAGAGGCTCTCTCTCGGGCAATGGACATCATAGAGAACCGTCAACTGAGGTAAGGGAACTTTATGTTTAAGGCTGCAAGTATTCTGAATTTGGAAAGCATTCCCCTGCTTTCGATGTTAGGCCATGTTGGTGTAACATCCTTGGATTTTTTCAATAGTGAGGAGAATACCAGGAAAGCATCTCTGTTTTTTCTACGTTCTTCAGAAGAAAGCAAAAGGTGTAGAGGTGGACAGTAGTTTTAAGCCTGCCAGTCAGTGGTTCTGCTAAACTAATCAACATGAATTCCTTTCCATGTTTACACAGGGACACAACCTCTTCCATCATCTTCCCAAGATAGGGTCGCATCATGGCTGACGTGTATCACTGTTTGGTGACAGGGTGGGCTGACTCTCTGGTGTTTTTACTCTTTGGCAGGCTCTGCATGGTGCAGGAGCAGTTTGTCCATCACCCCCAGCCCGCGAGAAGGCCTGGCATTCTTGTTATGCACGTTGTGGCTGCCGAGTTCTTCTCCTTTGCTCACTTGAAGGTGATTTTACTTTTGTACAGCATTGCTCAATGCATCTCTAGGCTCACCTTCATTTCTCTTCTCGTGCAGTCTTTGGGAGTTGCTGACGACATTGCTCTTGAATTCCACTATTCTCTTGGACATGCCATATCAGCATCTCAGGAGCGAGACCAGATCTTGTTGCTTCCAGGCATCCACACGTGCGCCGGCCTGCCCTGGATCGACAAGGATATCACTGTGGAAGGCAAGGCATTTTGTCATCTTCAATACACCTCTGCTGATTCAGTGATGTGGAACACTACATAACAAACATATTGCATGCATGGAGATAGCAGAGTATCTGCCCAAGGTCTTATAAAAAGGAGTTGGTTATGATTAGGTTTTGGCATTAATACATTTAACCCATCTAATTGCTATTCTTTAATCGATTAAGGAATTGGTTGAGGTGGTCCCGAGATGGTATCTGAAAAGGGGCAAAAAGAAATGGCACATTTTGCTTGCAAGTATTTTTTCATAAATTGCACGTTACTTGATTCTTGAAGTTGTACCAGTCATAAAAATAAAGCAAGCAAAAAATTAATTTTTACATTAATACTTTAACCACACAATAACTCTGAATGACTTACATGAAATGCTCAAGTGGTTTTCCGTGGGAGACAACAGCGCTGCCTGCCAAAATAGATAAATGCTCAAGAATAATAAAGCGAGTATTTTTACTTTCTCTTTGTTCACCTCACTCTTCTCAGATCAGGAGCCAACCGATTAAATGCTTAAAATGATTGATAGCAATTAGAGCATTATTACTTTTATTTTGTTTATTTCACCTAAACGGGACGCTGAAATGATTTTCGAGATCCTTTTTTTATGACACAAACTCAGTCTATGCACCCTTAGTATCATAGACATCCCCAAATTATAATGGCCCTTTTGCCTATTAAAAATGCAACACGCCTCTTTTTTCTGAGATGTATTTCGGAAAAGGGGGAGATTGATGACAGATTTTATGGAGGCATATTGATCAATCTAAAGAATAATTGATTAACTGTTTGGCTCTAAATTATTACCTATTTTTGCTCTAGAAACCCCGAGGTTGATGTTATCTTTATGCTGTAGGTGCTGGTGACCGTGAGAATACTGTGCTGACCCCCACAGACGTCGGAGATGTCTTCATCAACTGTAGCACTTCTCGTTTGAAACTCAGAAACATCACTGTTAAAGTAACGAGGCCCATGCAATGCGTCCTCATGGTGCACAGTGGCGTGGTGATGATGGAAAACTGCCACATTGATGGCGGTTCTGCCACGGTTCCCATCACAGTTCTGAACAATGCAGAGCTCCACATGACTGACTGCGAGGTTGAGACTGCCCAAGTAAGCTTATTCTTTTCTCCATCAGGGAAGCTTCCTCAGTACCATTCATACATTTGCATGGTTTACCTGTCAAATGGACCCTGATTGTTGAGCAATATATTCCTGGTACATCATGACACCTCATTGACTTGCTTCCACTTAGGGGAATGACATTGATGTGCGACCTGGTGGAGTCCTGAAAGTGTTGCCGTTCGACGGGACCGTCGGCAACGAGAACACCATGCCTCAATTGGAAAGACCTGGTGCCGAAAACAAAGGAAAAAATCAAGAACCACCTGTTGCTGCGAGAAATATGCCTCTTGATGCTAATGCAAACATTGTGGATGGGTAAAAAGCTGAACTTAATCATTTTCTTTTTACAATGGACCAAGCAAAGTGTACTTTTCTCCTTTTTTTTTGTGTGTGTGTGTGTGAATTAATAAAGTACCCTTTCTTTGACAAGGATGATTGTATTTCAAAGCTAGGCAATGATGTTCCAGAGTTTCGCTTGATTTTGTTTTCATGTATTTTAATTTTTTTAATCATGCTTCTTTTTACTTTATCCCCTCATGCAATGAATTCTACTGATGACCATGAGGTAAATAAAATGTTGTAGAAGGAACATTTGAGTTTATTCGTGTGGGATCAGGCCGAATCAAAATGCTATGCTTGTAAGAAAATGGCGGGAGGCACTCACTTGATCGAATGACGTTTTAGCGAACGCCCACGTTTCATCGAACGACACTTTAGCGAATAGCCGGACGCCGCGAAGCGGCGTTTTCGGGTGGGCCAAGTGAGTTTATATTTTTGTAATGAGTTGCCGCAGACTGTCGCCGCGAAGCGGCGTAAAGCGCAGCGCGACGAATGGGTTAACGCGCGCCCCCGTTATTCGCTAAAACGACCATTCGCTCAAATGTCGCCGTTCGCTAAAATGTCATTCGCTCTTGTGATATGGACCCGAAAATGGCTTGTGGTATGCATATGCTTGTGTCGTGGATTGTAAGGACATTATGAAAGACTGTTAAAACGTACTTGTACAGTGTACTTTACTTCGAAAGTACATTGCATTTATAGTGCTTTACTTTAAGTACATTGTGCCCTGTGTACTGACTACTTTACCTGAAGTACATAACCTCTCACTTACTTTGTGCTTTAAGAACTATTTAGGTGTACTTTACCCAATACTCGTGCTAAGAGAGCGCATTCATCTTCACCAATACGTAATTGAATTTTCCCGCCACGTAGTGCTGGTTACGTCGCTATGTCCTGGTGAGAACGAGACTTAGACGAACCGTGTAGCCAGCATCAGAGTTCAAAACTAGAGTAGTGTACCGTTCAGAAAATGTGAGAAATGAAAGCAGACAATTATAACCGCAACTTCGAAATCAAAATCGGAGTGTTGGTGGTGCCCGTGGTGCCGCGAGATGTAGCCGAATCACAGGATTAGTGGGATTAGTTTAGCCAAGCCAGTTCAATCCAACCCGAGTATACACGGGAAGGAGGTAGTTTGGTGCGATCGTTACGTGTCTCCGAAGAAATCGCGCTCTCTTCGCCTGTTCAAATTGTGTTCGCAAGTGCCCGAGTCTCTTGGGGCCCATATCTCAACCCGCTGAACGTAAGAACCTTTCCAAAAATGGGCGACCGCGCAATTATTATGCAGTATGCACGAATCGCGGGCGTCGTGATGGCCTACTGGGTGATCTCAATTTCTCTCGTTTTCATCAATAACACACTGCTCTCGGACAAGGACCGAAAACTGGACGCTCCCCTGTTCATCACATTCTTTCAGTGCGTGGTTTCTTCGGCCCTCTGCGTCATCCTGAGTTTTTTGAGTGAAAAAATGCCGGGCGTCTTTCATTTCCCCAGGGTGGATCTGAATGTGTCGGTACTCAGGGCGCTGCTCCCGCTTTCGGCGTTCTTCGTTGCCATGGTCGCCTTCAACAATCTTTGTTTGAAATATGTCGGAGTCGCGTTTTACACCGTGAGCCGATCCTTGACTACGGTGTTTAATGTCATCTTTACGTACTTGGTGCTGCACCAGTCGACCTCCATGGCTGCCATAGCCTGCTGTGGCATCATTGTATCCGGTTTTCTTCTAGGAGTCAACCAGGAGGGCCTTATGGGGTCGCTCTCGATCTTTGGAGTGACCTGCGGCGTTCTTGCCAGTGCCACGCTTTCCATGTACAGTATTTACACCAAGAAAATGCTGCCCCTCGTCGGGGACAGCGCATCCTTGCTCACCTACTATAACAACATCAACGCCGTGCTGCTCTTCTTTCCCCTCATGATTGTGTTTGGCGAGCTTCCGACCGTCTTCCGCTTTCCTTTCCTCGCTGACCCCACATTCTGGGTCCTCATGCTCGTGAGCGGCGTCTTTGGGTTCCTGATTGCTTACGTGACGATGCTTCAGATACAGGTCACCTCTCCCCTCACCCACAACGTTAGTGGCACGGCGAAGGCCTGTACACAAACTGTGCTTGCTGTGGTGTGGTTCTCAGAAGCGAAGAGCGTCCTCTGGTGGGTGAGCAACGGTCTGGTTTTGCTTGGATCGGCAGCCTACACGCGGGTACGTCAGCTGGAGATGCTCAAGCTCCACCTGGACACTGCCAAGAATGAGGACGCCACTGAAAAGGGAATTGTGCTTAAAGTGTGAACTTGAGGTGCATGAAATGCATGAGGTGGGGGAGGGGACTGCCAGAGACTCTCCAACCCTTTCACCAATTCAGTCCCAGCTGCAAGATCAGGCTTCTTATAGTGCTACTCTTGTCACCAGTGGCGTTAAAAACTGTACCCCATAGTTTTTTTGTTTTTTTTTTCAGTTTTGTGTTCATTTGTTTACTGGCTTCCCGTACAATTCCTGGCTTATGGTACTGAGAGGAGGGCTGTTTCTCGTTTTACCCGGTTAATCCAGGAAACTTTCCCCGTTGCATCTTTGCAGCCTGTCTGGTCATTTTTAACTAGGCACGCTGGCAACTGCACCTGTAGCATTTGTTGAGTGGCACACAATGATGCACTGTACCTGTTTTCATTTTAGTGCAACGTGTATGGGTGGAGAACAGAAATGCACCATTCGGTGTTATTGTCACTCCTAAAGACAGAATCAATCTGGTTGACGTGGCGAAATTTGTCGTGCAAATGGGACTAATCTTGCAGTTTTCATTTCTGCAGTGTTGGGGTGACAATAGTGCAAGGTGGAGTAGAAGCATTCAGAGAAAACTGTTGCAGTAACTTTTGCGGATTTGATACCTTGCAAAACCAAGGAGATTTCGAAACATCAACTACAAAGCCGAGATTGCACATCCCTTCCAAATAGCAAAATTGGTTAGGTTTGGCAGGTACTGATGGTACTGGTTTCTTGTTAGTTTGTATTTTTAGGCTATGCATTAGTTACGATGGTCCTGATATTTTGTCATATGCCTACTTCTGAAACACTTGCATGCCTTATGCTTTAACTGCAATCATTGAGCATGTGCATAAGCAAGCAAATTAAGTTGATCAGCAAAGTCATTACTGGATTAAGCTACTACAAGGGCTTCATTAAACAGCTAATTCTGACCTGAAAAACAGCTAATATTTTTTTTTACTTATTTAAGAAATTATTTTAAATATATCTGACCTCAATTGACATGTATAAATGTGTGATATTGAACTTTTCTAAAACATTTGCTGAGATAAATTCTGCTTGTTCAGAGCAAGCTTCCAGAAAATGCATGCAGAAGAGTGCTTCCTCATATTTAACTTCCCAATTCAGACTACCATCAAAGCAAGCAAATGGAAAATGCATAGTTTTCAGGTTGGAATTTTTAGAGATTTCCTCTTGACACTGTTTGCACAACGGTGTCATATTTTCAGTTTTATGAGGGCTTGGATTAAATAAGGTTTATATGCAGCTGAATGAACAATGTATGCACACATTTTTTTTTTCTGCCCCATATTGAGTCTGCTTTTGTACATACATGCACCAGTTTGCTTTTATCAATGAATTCTGCAAGAATATGCTAATAGCAGTTTAGGTAAAGCACAACTGCAACACATGTTTAATCAGGGTGCACCTTCTTCATTGTATTCCAATTTTCAATTTGCTAATCAGTGTTTAAACAAGTGCCATGAAATAGTGCAAAGATTGTTTTGAAGTTGTGTTCATATTTCACAGCAATGTGTTTTACAGTAATGGCTGATTGCCTCTGGGTTTAGTCAGGGTTCAGTCATGGAACTATAAAATATGACATCCTGCACCTCGTGTTGCTGGAAATGTGATCTCGTGAGGGTGATTAATAATTGTTGCTATCAATGTTTGCTATTGAATCTGCTGCTTTTCTGCTTCAAAAATTCAACTCATGTTTCTTGTGTCATGCCAGGGCAGTGGCACTGACTGTACAGGGTGCTCATAAGTGCTATTCAGTAAAAGAAAATATATTATAAATGGGTAAATTAATTGAGTGCTATGCAACTTAACTGTGACTTATACTCAAATGTTGTGAGTAGGTTTCTAGAAAAAAGGGGGAGGGGGGAATGGTGCTTTTCCTATAGAAAAGCGGAAACAAACCGTCTCATTGACGCTGCTACTCACAGGCGGCACCAAATGGAACACAAACTTGAAAGCTTTTTGAGATAATAATGTCCCTTGATGGTAAAAAGAAAAGAAAAAGAAAGATGATTGTGTGTCAATTTTGTTTTTTTATTTGGTGAGGTTTTTTTTTGGTAAACAATAGGCAAGCATCAACCAGACGGCTTGTTACCATTTTTTTTTTTAACTTAGGTTTTTTTTTGTCTTGTATATTTTCCCCAGAGACCTACACACACAATTTAAGTATGATGACCTAAAGACATATTTGTAAAATCGAACGTTGGTTGGTTTCTGCAGAGGTCTGGCATTTTGAAATGTGGCACTGCTGTATGAATTGTAGGATGTCACGTTCTGGAACATTCAGGGATTCGGCAAAGCTCAGAAATCTCCCGCACAACGTGCCAAGCTGCAGTCTTTATTGCAAGCACATTTTATCAGCCCAGACAGCTTGCTAAACTTTATAAGGTCACTTGAAATGAGTGAGGCTAAGACAGGCTGTCAATCGCCACCGAGAAAAAACAAAAAGCCGGAGCTCTTTTCGATGTTGCAGGTCACGGTACCAAGAGACCTTCCAGGGTGGTAATCAGCGATCTACCTCATGCAGGGCACTACACACCCATAATTGGATCTCTTGTCTAAATAGCGCCGCCTTGGCCCAGAATCCTAGAGATGAAAGCAACTGTTCTCCCTTCATTTCGTATTGGATCAAAAATGCAACTCGGCCCGTTGCCAGAGCGGTTTTCACGACTCGTCAAAACCATGAATGTTTCTAAGCATCGCATCCTAATAAAAAAAGAAGGATGAAGTAGAGCAATAATTCAAGTTTGTCTGAAGTGGACTCGTTACTTTTGGTCACGCTGAGAAATGTAAAACGAATCGTAACTCTCGGCCCAATAGAGTAAGCAGACGGCGTTATGAATTGTGCTTAATGCTTATTTGCCCCTCTTGTCTAACCCCAAATCTTTGTAAG
Source organism: Ixodes scapularis (assembly GCF_016920785.2). NCBI lineage: Eukaryota > Metazoa > Arthropoda > Arachnida > Ixodida > Ixodidae > Ixodes > Ixodes scapularis. The sequence goes on along the minus strand of NW_024609884.1, from coordinate 8,247,977 downwards.
TGCAGACTCTTGTTTCTTGCTGTTTTCCCAGCAACAAAGCGGTGACGCGATACGGGTGTCAGGTGCTCATAAAACTGTATCAACCTGTTCAATTCGAAAATGCTCACCCATTGTTTAATGTCGTACAATTTGGTGTGACTTCGCATGCATGCTGCGCCGCACACGATGCGGTGCTGTCAAATCAATGTGAAAAATTGGCACCTGGCAATTTGACGAACTGACTTTTTCTTCCCGGAAGTGAATAATAGGGATAGATGTTTCGGGGTGAATACTTCAAAGCGCGACTTTGCCTGAAAAAGTAGAATGAAGGCGTTCCATTTTCAAAACGAGAAGCTTGTTCATCTGAGCCACTTTCGCTATGTGCCGATTTTTAGGTATTAACAGACACATACCATTGAAAAGTTCCAAGGGTTCTATTGTTTAGAACTTCCTCGCAAGAACGGCTTTTTCTGTGTTTCTAAAAAAAAACAAAAAACATCTAGGTATGCAAAATGCCTTAGTCAGCTCCCTAGAAATTTTTTTCACAATTGCATTCTTTTTGTTTCATTTTTGCCAAAACAGATATGGCACAGGTGCTAATTCTGTTTATCTTGGAGGCCGTCGCACGCTGCATTTTGTTCCTTTCTTTAATGCAAGTCTATTGTCGACATTGTCTGCATGCAGATGACGGCTTTGTCTTGGTTTTCTATGGCGACGGCACTTCCGCTATACATTGTTTCCCACGGCGAGGCTGTTCCGCTCTTTCGATGGTGCTGCCGTTTATGGACCAGCGATGCCATCTCTCTAGTCTGTCGAAAAGCATGAGTGGCGCTCGTGCGCCGATGGATGTTTGAAGAATCTGTATGAAGAACTAACTGTCTTTTGTTCATGAACCATTTGTTTGGAGCACATGACACGACATAAAGGTTTAAAGCCAGCTGCTTGTTGTCCGGTTTCTCTTTTACTTTGCCTGATTTGCCGCTCATGGCGTAGAATTGTGCTCTGCACTACGGATCCCGAAATACCAGTATGCAGGCATTGTGTTTATGAACAAATGCTTGATATACTTATTGCGTAAGACAGTACGCCTGTACTCTGCCTAGCGATGTGCACCATTCGCCACCGCACAATTCATTTGAAACTATTTTCGGCCCCTCGGTGGCTTCGAGGCGAAGTGCCGGCCCACGGATTCCTCTTTAACGAGTTCGAATCCCGGCCAAGTTGAGTTTGGAGGGAGGCTTATTGTGAAGTAACTGAGATCTCGGTAGGACGTTGAAAGTTCGGCGCCCTTCGTTGATGTTTTACGTAATCCCCCAAATCGCATTTCACTTGAGTGTTCCTTTAGAAATAAATATTAAGCATACAAACGAGAAAGAAAAAAAAGGTGAGCATACAGAACGTTATTGCCTTGCAGATACGTTCCTACCAGTGGCGTAGCCAGTAATTTATTTCGGGGAAAGGAAAGGGGGGGGGGGGTTGCTGAGGTGGCTGGGATGTCCACGACTTGGGATGTGGAGGGGGGGTCAAAATGCATGTGTAAATTATGGGGCTGGCCCCAAAGCCCCCCCTGTGGCTACGCCCCTGGTTCCTACTTTTAGTTTGTATGCCTTAGCTTTCAGTCTATTTTGTATACTCGCTGAAAATGAGTGAAAAGCATAGTTTAATTATGTATGATTTCCATACTTTTGACTGTCTGAAGCGTGCTAACGACCATCCAACAAGCTAAGACCATAGTCTTGAAGAGGGTCAATTGTTGCGGTGGTTTTCAAGCGTTCTCCAGTATCGGAGTTGGTGCGACTGTAGAGTCCTTGAAGATCTATGAAGCAGGAAACATGTCTGAATGTTCACATGTTCATGGTAAGTGGGCAGTAGCAGTGCGAACTTACTCGTACCAAAGGGAAAATTATAAAAGCGCATCTATAGTGGCCACCCTGCACACAAGCACGGAAAACCGCCCACATCCCAAGAACAAAAACAATAAGAAAGTATGGCGGAACAGGTAGTTTTTTTTTTTTTTAACTTTATTTTATGCATTTTTTAATGACATACATTTGTAGACAACATTCATATCGTCCAGTGACTATAGCTTCATCAAAATCTGATGAACTGCACCACTCGATTCATATTTGTCATGGCTCAGGTGCACTATTTTGTATTGATTTTTCGTTCCTCATGATCACACTTCAAATAAATTTTCACAACACTTAAGCACAACAGTGAGATTCATCTTTATGCGACACAATGGGCTAAATTGTGGAGCAATACAGTAGACTCTCTTAATTCAAACTTATGGATAATTCAAACTAACATGCAGGTCCCGTCCTATGCGTCTCTATGGGAGGAAACTCCCGGTAATTCCAACTTTGTTTTATTCAAACAAATTTTCATTCCCCCTCGAGTTTGAATTGGAGAGATTTGACTGTACCAGCGAGCGTTGCTTTTTGCAAAAATGATAACCAGCGTTTGAGGTAGAGGCAAAAAGAATGCACGTAAACTTGTGAAACAGAGCGCCGGGTTCACCATAAAAGGGAGTTTGATCGCAGCAAATAAACACTCTGAACATCTTGGGAATAAACAGTGACAAAGAAACTTGGACAAGAGTAAAGGAGCAAACACGACAGGACGGCGCTGTTCACCTCAAACCAACTAGCCCAACATGTCACATTGAAACACTCTGAAGTTTCTCATTCTAGTGGCCTGTGTGACCTAAACTTTAATATTTGCCAGGATGGCCAAACAAAGTGCTCACCCGTGATTAGACCGCTATATGGGGATGTACTAGTGGCGTGCAATAAAATTAATTGAAAAGATGAACGTGGGAAGGGCATAACAAAACAACTAAGCTTTTTTTCATTTGGGGGGACTGAGCAGCCTTGTTTTGGGGATATTTACACAAGGTGGTCCTTTCGGAACCGGTGTAGGCATGAAATACATATTCTTAAGTTACGCTTATTAAGCTAAAGGAGATTCAAGTGATTAATTTCAAGGACTCCCCTTCTGTACTTGCCAGTATCTTCGAACAAATGTTGATCGTAAACATGCATAGCTGCGCTTTCGTTGGGAGAAATTGAGACTGCCAGCTTAAGAAAAAACAGTGGAGCAAACGCGGAAACATTATCAGCCAGAGGAAACGGTACGAAAAGACAAGAGGGTGTGACAACTTTCTCGGGAGATGGAATGTATGGAACTCGACAGCTTATCAGGTATTTGCAAACACAACCATAACTGCTTCTTAGACACCTTCAATCCATCTGGCAAGCCACGTGGACGTGCACACACAAGCATTTTCTTTCGTTTTGTGAGCGAAGGTCCGAAGGGCGGTAATGGCATTTAATCTCCAGATCGTCGGTCTCTTCCGCGCAGATTGGTCAGAAGGAGGACAGTGAGTTGACTACCGGGTGAGTACCAATCACATGGTAGGCTACGCTCCCCCCAACAATGTTCTGGCCCTTCAAATTGCACTTTTGGTTTCGTATATTAGACGCACACGTGCGACTGCACAGTTGGACGGGTGCTGCTGTTGCACCATACGCTCTCTTTCCTTGAACTGGGACAGATGAGCAAAATAGACGATCATGACGTGCCGAACAACCGAACGAGGAGGAAAGTTCCGACGAGTAGGAAGGCGGAGCTGACTGCTGTGCCGGCAGCTCCGCACTGCCGATAATCGTACCGCTCGCAATCTTTGCCTTGGGACTTTTGACGGAAGTGCGTCAGCATTTTGTGGCTGCTGTCGTCGATGCACTGCTCCTTCTGCGAGAGCTCGTGGACACAGCGGGTGGCCCTGAGGTATGCGCTGCAGGTTAAGAGAACAAGCGGAGGAAAGCAACAGATTACGTCCAGGGCAAGCGGAGCAAGACAAAGGCATGTCGCCGACTAAACCCCAAGACAAGGAAAATAAAACGATGGACAACACCACACGTGTTTGTCAGTTTTATTCTCCCTGTCTCGGAGTTTAGTTTATAATGTTTTTTCACTATATGCTCATCTTGTATGAAAACAGTGCAGTGGAGATTGCCCTGGCAGGTCGCACCATTTGGTGTGCAACTTCCGCAACGATGGGAAGTTCGGTTCGTCATTTGCGCTGTTAAAGATGCTGTACTTGACCTTTTTTTTTTGTTTTTACAGTCTGCGATTAAAATTACTGTGTCATCCTAACATGTAAAAAAATTCGGCAGACACACTTAAGACTGCTTATGTGTGGGAATGCGAAAGCATTAAGTCCCTTTGGTGCAATTTTTTTATACAGTCGTGACGTGGTGCCACCTCCTCGTCGCCATTGGCTGCGCCGTCACGCGCCCAATGATGCACGCACTAGGCCACACCAACAATATTAATTAGCTCCGTTACGAAACTGCTGATAGACTCTGTCTGCACGAGCAGTCCCCCCCCCTTCACTCGCCACGACTCGCCTCTTGTCGTTCGATGCGCCGAACGGCTGCAATGGCAGCTGCAGTGTATTCTATGGAATATGTATGTTTCAAAGCACAGCGTCTAGATGGCGCTCCACCATACTCAATGGAACACAGTTATGAAACGAAAATCTAGATGGCGCTTCAAACGACGGGAAACGGACTGAAGTGAGTGAGTGGAGGTAACCCCTTCCACGGGAGTTCCACAACTGAGTTAGCCTAGTAACGTTGGGCCACACCTTTAGTCAGCTGCTGCAACGTGACGTGTGCAACGACACACACACTAGGCACTCGGCACACCTTTAGTTAGCCAGAACCGTGGAGCCGCTGTGGTGTCGGGGAAGCGTGCTCGTCTCGCACCCCGAAGGCTTGGGTTCGATTCCCACCCAGACCGAAACGTACCAAATTTTCTTGTCAAAGCCATTAATTTACTTTGTTTACAGGGACCTCCCTGAGAAATTTGTTGTCAATTCGAGCATTTTTTACGCATTCTTACTCTTTGTGCTGTAGGCCATTTTCGGTACCATCACTCAATCACACCGACGCCGGATTTTCGCGTAATGGGGAATACAATGCTTTCGCATTAAAACGGCGAAGCCAACAAGCGCGAGGTCCTTGCTTTCTAGACATGTGGGGCCACGTGGTAACAATGATGTTTGGAGATAAAATGCTACATTTTTTCACCTATTTTATCTATTTCCTGGGCTCCAGCAATCACTCATATGATGCTGTGTTGCAGTGATTGATTTGTTTTGTTGTAGCACTCAGTCAAAACTGTCAAAACTGCATTTTTGAACTAAAGCCCCAGCTGCACGCCATAAGGTGTGGTCGGAGGAAGAAATTAGTAAGGTGGTGGGCACATTTTTGCCTTTATTTATTCGAGATACCAAAATATTGTTGCGACTCTGCTGTCTTTGTGGCACTTGATATTGGTGTTTTGTGAAGACTTCCAGAGTGTTTTTCGCAGATTTCCCGAGTTGCATTTGTTGTTTGATTGATGTTGACTATTAATTTGTTAAACAATTCAAAGTGCTTTACTGAGTCTAATTTGAAGCTAAGACATTCTGACATTACAGTATGCATATTTATCTAAGTGGTGCGTAAAATATGTAGTTCAAGTCAGGCACGTAGCCGAAGGGGGGGGCCATGGGGCCCGGGCTTCCCCCGAAATCTCCCATTCTGCTGGGACCTCCTCTCCCCCCTCCCCCTCATACAGCATTTTGTCATGGGCGAGCCCCCCCCCCCCCCCCCCCCCCCCCCCGAAACAAAATCCTGGCTACGTGCCTGATTCCAAGTACTGCCATACATCTAAAAAGCACTCCTGTTAAAAAAAAAGGAAAAAAAAGTGAAAGCCGTTTACAACTCCCTGTAACGCCGAATTAGAGCGCAGCTCTTGAGGAGGAGGAGGGAAGGGTACTGGGGGGGTGGGGTCAACTGACCGGAGGGGGGGTCACGTGACCTTGGGGTTCACGTGACCTTGGGGGGTCACGTGACCTTGGGTTGTCACGTGACCTTGGGGGTCACGTTACCTTGGGTTGTCACGTGACCTGGGGGTCACGTGACGATGACAATGCCGATGATGTCATCAGTGACGTTACTGATGACGTCATCAGTGACGATGACGATGCGGATACCGATGACGTCATTAGTGACGTCACTGATGACGTCACCAGTGATGATGACGATGCGGATGTCGGTGACGTCATCAGTGATGATGACGATGCGGATGCCGGCGACGTCATCAGTGACAATGACGTCATCGGGGGGTCACGTGACCTCGGCGGGGGGTCACGTGACTTCGGGGGTCACGTGACCTCGGGGGGGGCACGTGACTCCCCTCCCCTGCGGTCACGCGACCCCCTCCCCGAGGTCACGTTACCCCCAAGGTCACGTGACCCCCGATGACGTCATCGTCACTGATGACGTCACCGGCATCCGCATCGTCAATGATGTCGTCACCGGCATCTGCATCGTCATCATCACTAATGACGTCATCAGTGACGTCACTGATGA
>NW_024609884.1:8151383-8241473 GCF_016920785.2 Ixodes scapularis | reverse complement strand
CCGCTCCAAACAAACCGTTGCTAGGGGCGTTGTTGTGGACGAATACATGGGAGTGGATTTCGCTTTAAACAGTCCGAAAGAATGATCAGTCAAAATCGGACATAGGATATAAACGTCGAAATATAATAGATAAAGGAAGCCTAGATTTCACACTTGCCACGACAGAAGTTTGATGAGAATAGGCTGTAACTGAAATATTTGCGATGGCAACTTCCATTCCTCGAGACGTCTCGAGGTGCCTGTTGCAGACGACGAACCCGTGACAGACGCACACGAATGACTAAAGTATGGTGCACAAACTGAAGTATGCCGCCTGCAGCAGTTTCAATCGTCTGCACTATGATACGATTTTGATTTTGTATTTATTTGGAATATGGCAGGCCTAAAAAAACTGAGCAGGTTTATAAAAACGAATTGTGTTTGCATACGAAAATTATCACACGCATGGAGAGCTGCTAAAAAATACAGCGAGAAAAGCATCAGCGTCGGATCTTCTTTCTGATTTTGCAGTTGACGTGCATTGTAATGAAAGAACAATTATTTTGACTGTAACTTGAGCGGTTAAAGACCCCAAATTTGTTTTTCAGGCTCGCAATATGGTTGTGCGTTTCGTACCTGCCTTGTAATCATCAAACTGAGAAAAAAAATCTTACTGATTCTTCAGTTTTAAGACCCCAAGCGTGCATGACTGAGAAGGAACGCTTCAGGTTAAAAAAAAAAAAACGTTTTCTGGCTTGGGAGGAGGAAGCAGACAGAATGCTAAAGGGAGGAGGATGTTTCCTCCTCTCCTCTCGAGCATTCTGTCTGTTTTCTCCTCCCTGACCTTCTTTCCCTAGAAAACTTTTTTTTAACGTGTAACTGACTATAGAAGATTTGAGCGTTCCCTTACCCTGAGTGTAAAAGGTAAGGAGGCCAGAATGACCTTGCCTAGCCACTCTCGCTCTAGCTTACCAACGAACATTCTAGGTTGAATATGCTCGAGGTGCCAACAGGGGCGAACGCAGGTATTTCTTGACGGGGGGGGGGGGGGGGGGGGGGGGTCAGGTGTTGGTCAGCGTATCATATGTTTAAGAACCCCCCCCCCTTTTCCCGTTTCCACGCCCTAAATTTTTACACATGCAGAATTAAAGAGGGTGGTCAGGACATCCGGACCTTCCCCCCTGAATCTGCGCCTGGATGCCAAGCGTAGTATAGATAAGGAACCGAGCACGGCTTTGTCAACTCACAGGGCAGCTGTCACGCCGACACATCGTCGCTCACTGCTGCGTCCGCCGACGCTCATCCTTTCTTTTGTTTCTAGGCACAAGTTCGCCGATTAGATCTTTATTTTGTCCTTTACGGTTGTCGATCCGTTTCCAACTGCGACAGTATATATAAGTTATGGACAGTACCTTTGATAGCACAGATGTGCACTTAAGCAACTGTGCTGTCAGATATCCTTGAAACGTGCACTTCTACCTTGATACACTTTACGTCGTTGTCGTATGTGATCCAGCATCACAGTGTTTTCACCTTCTCAAATATTGCGGAAGCAAGCTGCACGTAAACTGCGTTCGCGCGCTCGTGCATCTCGAGCGTCGCTCAAAGCTGTGTACAGGCACTTTTTGCTTCCGAAATCCCACAGAAAGTTGACCCCGAGAATAGAAGTTTCGTCGATCATCACCAACCTCACTCAATGCGGTCGTGGTGTGAGGTTAGTGACGAAGCGACCGTGTCGTCTGCTAGCAAGGCAAAACCGATTCTGAAACTTTATTACAGGCTTTTGTCATCGCTTTATGGCACTGAGACGATAGAAAAAGTATTCATGATTAGATATGAAAGACACAATGTTTACCAAAAATTATTTACTTCTATATCATACCCTTTCTAACCTCACGTCGACCCCTTATGAATATTTTCCTAACAACGGCCTTAGCAACGGTTTGTTTGGAGCGGAGCGCCATATTATTGCGTCATCACTTACGGGGTAAAGTAAGCTAGTTCGGGTGTGCGTTGGATAACATAACTGAAATCAAGTCTTCGTGAATTACTTTTTCTAGTGTGAAAAATATACAATATGAAGCACCCGTTCGAATCTGTGCCACGAAGAACTCACCTGCTGTCACCAGCATAACGGTTACCACGTGCGCCATGGACATCTCGGTGAACGCTGTCATGGCTGCTTCCCGATTAACTTCTCTGCTTTCAGACCTGGAGAGAAACGAAACGAAACTGATGACGAAAAAGATGTCTCCCGACATGACAGATAACACCATTTAATGTCATTTACACAACGCCTCGGAAACACTTGGCCGCCCACTGCTCTGCGGCCATCGGGCGGCCATCTTGCGCCCTCCCGAAGTCGACCTTTTGGAACGTTATAGAGGCTAGGCTGCAGCGTGCTGAAGACACGTTTTGTGCCCGCCCGCCGTCATTCGCCAAAGAAGTTTCTTTAAAACCTTGTGTAAACGGTCGTAGTTGCCTTTGAGAGCACGTGGAAATTTTTACGAAAGCGCAGCGCCACAGGATAAAAGCACAGCTCGTCGAACGCAATTTACGTCTTAACGCACGTTGCACTCGCACTCGCGAAACACATCCGCACGGCGTCAATTCTTCATCGGTATGCAAGCGTGCGAATTGGCACGGAGACGGAGCACTTCGGCGTACCAAGGAAGCTTTGATCACGCCGCGAGACCGGCGAGACTTGCGTTCGACGAATTGCGCCTTTTTCCTTGTGGTGCTGCGCCTTCGTAAAATTGTTCATATCTTCTCAAAAGCAACTACAACTGTTTACACGCAAAATTAAAAAAAAAAAAACTTCGACGAATGACGGCAAATGAGCAGAAAACGTGTCTTCAGCACGCTGCCGCCCAGCCGCCCAGCCAAAAGATGCCAAAAGATCGACTTCAGGGGGACGCAAAATGGCCGTCCGGTGGCCACGCCGTCCGGTAGTCGCATTTGCGCTCCAGCGAGAACCTCCTGCAGCCCGGTGGCGAAAATGTGAAACAGAGAAACAGGGATGAAATGAACATCGCTGGAATCGTGAATAGGTGTGACGAAAACACAGTACCGATCGAGGTCCTTCTTTCCTGGGATAAATCTACGAAGAAAACCAAGCAGCAGTGTCGGTAATACCGCCCGATTATGGCTTCAACGGGATCAGTGCACCTCGTAAAACATTCAAAAGGGCTGCATGCGTGCGCGTTGCTCGTAATTTCCCCATCCTTGACATACACACAATCGATATTAATCGTATTGTAACGCGGAACAAGGCAAATGCTTTCCAGAGATTTTGATGCAGAATGGTGAACCTAGCGCAAAGTCCTCACCGGAAAGTGAGGGCTTTTATCTCACCGGGTATTACTCTTCGGCGTAATAACGCAACACACTTGTATTATTACTCCTCGGCGTAATAACACAGCAAAACATTCGCAAAGACACGGATTAATAAATATAGGCTGTATCTAGAGTGCCCGTCCGACGGCACTCCTCTCGCGCCTTCAAGTGCCGTCCGAAAATGGTAAGCACAAGTCACGCTTATTCTGACAAGTGTTCCATCAGCAGCTCGTCGACAATTTGTTTTAACATAAGGCGCGAGTGAGACAAGCGCTATAGGAGCGAGCAGCATGTTTTCTTTTGTATGTTTGTGCCTGCGCTGTACAGGCGCGTGATCTCTTCAAGTTTGACGAAGTTGCACTCCCTCGAAGGTTGCGATTGTAATTTAAAATAAATTTGAGTTCTTCTCGAGTAGCAGCAATAGTCCCCCTTCATCCCCCCCCCCCCCCCCCCCCCCCCCCCAAAAAAAAAAAAGAAAAAAGAACATTGCACATTTTTTTAGGGCCCGCGTATTGAACCTAAACATTTGTGAGACTGGTTACTATTTGTTATAAACAAAGATCTATGATTTTGGAAGGCCACTACCGTCGTGAAATTTTTAGTATATGTACTTTGGAAGTCATAATTGGAAAATTTAATACAAGAAAGTACAGCTAAAGTAGGCATACCAATTTCGGCCACAAAGTGCCAAAAGCAAGACATATCCTTTACCAAGAGACGGCATTTGCTCGGTAGGGGCATCGTAGGACGGCACTTGAACGCTCCGCAGGAGTGCCGTCAGACGGCACTCTAGACACTGTGATAAATATAAAGAAATTAAATTCACCACCCACCTCAAGCAGCTCAATTGATTCCCCCACAGAAATTAGTCAATCAACCATACACCAAGTGTTAATGTGCAAGTTAGGGACCCTGTAATACGTAAACAATGGCTGCAGATTTTTTTTTGTGCGTCATCTAGCTTTATATCGGCACCCTGTATCTAATGAAAATAAAAAAAAAAATCCATACATACAACTAAAGAATAACGAGAAGATTATCTGAATTCATACATACATAGTAGTCATGCGCGAATAGTGGATTTTGAGTTCAAAGCGAATTCGAAGTGAATAGTGGTTTTGGCAGAATATTTTCGAATCGAATATCGAATAGTTTTTCTAAGTCGTTCACTACTGTACCATGACCATGCTTAAATTAAACATAAACCAAGCTGAACTCATGAAGGTTGTTCCCAAGCTTTTATTTGTCTATTTCTAAGCTAAATTAATTTTAATCTAACTATATCGATTGTGGCTTCAGAAAGTTCAATGTCCACATTGGGTTGGCAAGTAAATGACGCATTTGACATAAAGTTAAACCTCTGAGATGCCCAGCTATACCTAATCGATGAGATTTATAAATATTCTTGCTATATACAAATACATTTTCTCCAGTCACAAATGATTACAGAAGGTTGTCAGGCAGGGGCGGATCAAGGACTCCGTTTGGGGGAGGGGGGGGGGGGGGCGAGGCGGAAAATTTGAAAGGATACTATTCTCCATTTTTTCTTGTGCACCGGGGGGTCCACTCATGTCAAATTGCCCTCCGAAAAGAGGGGAGGGGAGGGAGTGGACTTTGTTTGGGGAAGGGGGGGGGGAGGGCAGCCGCCCCCCCCCCCCCACCCCCCCCCCCCTTCGGATCCGCCCGTTGTCAGGGCATCTTTGCCTAACATATACTCATGCATAATACATTTATATTTTATATTTTGTTACGTTTTGAAAATTTTACTGCAATGTAAATGTCAACATTCACAACGTTTCAAGTTCTTTTTACATACACCAGACGCGCGCGTGCACCATCCCGCTTTGAAAGTGTGACTTCTTCCAACGCACGCCGCTGCAAAATTTGTACCTTTAGAGTATTGATCGCGGCGTTTTAGCCCCATTGAGTGCGCTTCTCGCCGAGCACCGGTGCACTGGGGAGAAGCAACACCCTCGGAAGCTAGCTTCGCGGGTGTTGCTTCTCCGCGGTGCACCGGTGCTCTGTAAGAAGCGCGCTCAACGGGACTAATTTGCCGCGATCGACACTTCGAAAAATACGAATATCGCAGTTGACCTCGCAGCGAATATCGATTAGCGTAATATTTGAAACAACTATTTTAAAATTGGAATATTCGAAATCGCACAACACTAATATATAGTCATTCGCGCAACTATACTTTATGCTTATTTCTTAGCGTCACTATGCAAGCATTCATAGCGTCAGCGCCAAATTGTTGCACTCTTGCGGTTGACTCGACTTATTTCATCTTAACCGCCAATGTAATCATGTCCACATTTTTCGTCGAATGACGGACAGAAACATTTGCATTAGAAACACTGAACGAAAGCTGACATTGAGAGAAATCTGAAATCGTTCCTTCCGTTGCTGTTCTCACCGTTCTGCGGCGAAACTATGCTTTGAAAACCAAGACGAACGGTTCGAACAATAATACACTGCACACGGCTCTTCCGAACACAACAATATTCTCATTAATCACATTGTTAATGTTACCAAGGGCGCCATAATGTCTAGCCGTTCGGTGTTTCCGTCTGCCGACGTTCGCGCTCGCACATCGGTTAGCGCCCGTCGGTTCGTGACTCGCTTGAAGGACAACTGTACGCGAAGAGCTACGTTCAGATTCTCTAATGTGGGCAGGTTTCTTCGTTGGCGCGCCCTATGTAATGCGAGAGCTGCGAGTAGAACATCCTGCCGCAGCTACGTCCTGCTTAGAAAGCAAGCGGCATACACGTATACGCCTCGCCACTTCGGCACGAGGTATACGTGACATCTTAGCAGCGTCCGTTTCACTTTGAACCTTACAATGACCGCCAACGTGATATACTAGTACGACGGCACGTAAAATCCCGCTGTGGTGCACAGAGGCTTTCTGACGAAAGCTTTCCAACAGTCTGGAAAGCTCTCGTCTCACGTTCATAGCGAAGGCAACGTTGAATAGTGAGGCGACAATTCACCCCCGGAGCCGCACCATCATCGTATCATCGTGCGATCAATCCGACCCGTGCTGTCCTTCCCGTGACCGTCAACACGCGCGTGACATACGGACCCGTAAAGGGCGCGATATTTCAAATCGAGTCGAGGTGCCCCCGAGCAATGAATCTGCAAGGGCCGCAGTCCACGAACGCGCCAAGCCCGGGCGCAACTCAAGCCAAACAGCCGAAGGGCCAAGGCATATATTCTCACCGTCCCAAAACGTCCCGACGAGAAGAGCCGGCGGCGAGCTAGCGTCGTCGTCGCCACGGGTCGTTCCAACCGGCGTCGCTGCCGTGCGCACCTCGGTGCACGGCGCTTCGCCTTCGAGAAGTTTCTCTCGGCTGCCGGTTGCGGGGCAACTAGAAGCTGGGAACAGCCGCTGGGGTCACGGCGCCGCAGCCAACGAGGCCGTCGCTTGACCGCCTTACCCCGATGTCCTATCTCTCCGAGTGCGGACGAGCAGTCACTGGAACCGGATCGGCACCGCCAACACGCGGGGGGGACGCCCTTGCTAACTTCTCGACTGGCCTCGCTCACGCGTTGCTAGGTGTCCATCTAGAATACCCACAGTCCAGCATACGAGGTGCCACGTACTCCGAGTTGGCACGGCGGCATTACATCAGGGCGTTTCCCTGAAGGCGAGGCGCATCGGCCGCGGCCGGCTTCGGCTGCCAGGTTGTCGGAAAGGCTGTCTCGCCCGATTTCATCGAATTAAAATTTGTGATGACGTCAGTTCGCGTTGATGGCGTCAGCGGTTCTCCATTTTAGTACGGCACGCCGCCAAGGTGTTCTTTCTTTGTGACGTGCCCATCGGCAACTCAATTGTTGTAGTAGTTGCAACAGCTGCGAGAATTGTCTGATGACATGCACTGATGCTAGATCAAAATTCCTATAACAATTCATACAACAGTGCAGAGTCCTCAAAGGGGGAAAAAAAGATTGCGCTGCCATATGTCGTGGGTATTTTTGGGGTACTTTTAGCCTATTGCTCTTTTGGTGGCAGTCATGTTTCTGGTAGCACTATTGTGTCCTTTTGCGTATTTTGTCAAGAACGTAGTTTTCTCTAGACCCATGTCGCCCAGAACTTGGGTTGCTCACTTTTGTGAAAGGGCTTATTTCCTGGAGGTAAACATTTCATATTCTACCTCTTTCTCACTGCTGCAAACTCGTACGATCAAGGGGCGGCAATAAAGTATAAACCGCACGTAAGCGATTTGGCGAGCGACGAGACGAACGACGGCGACGGGGACCCGCTGTCGCTCGGCCAGTCGCGCGACGAGGGCAAGCCGCATGAAAGCGACGGGAGCAAGCGACCAAGGCGATGAGCGAGGTTTTCTAACAATCCAAACACCGAGGGACGCGACCGCGAGCGACAATGAGATGTCTCCGTTGCTCGTCGCTGACTCTCGTCGCTGGTCGCCGTCGCTCGTCTCGTCGCTCGCGAAATCGCTTACATGCGCTGGGAGCACAATGACCCTGAAGTAGACCGCGAAGCTTCCAACCGGATGACCCGAGCGGACGCGGCGAAATGCTAACCCGATTCCGATGGCTGGCGATAAAGAACACGTCTCGCGCCAGCGAACGATACATAAACGTGTACATAAAAAGAAAAAGAAATCCCTGCTATGAAACCGAATACAATATGTACCTCGAGCACAGTCACGAAGCGGTTCCAGCTCTTCCCCGTCTCACATATGAGAGGCGATATGACGTTATGGATGGTGTGACTGTGGAAGGGTGGCTTTGATTGGCAAGTGTTTTTGCCGAGCAAGGAACCCGCCGGAAGACAAAATCATAACCAGACGATATTTTGGTCATCTCGCCGACGACCATGCTGCAAACAGCCAACACAAAGCAGCGGCTGTCATATTCGAATGTACGGAACGAAAGCTTACCCGACATCAGCTGACCGGACAAAAGGTCACCTATTTATTTATACTCCGAGGCAAAATATGAACAAGCTAAATGTTGTCTTTTGTCATAAATCTAAACAGAGGCTCCGATTTTACTTGGGGATGCAGAAGTCTGAGCAGAAGGAATATGTCAGATGCTGCGCTGAAACTATTGATCTCTCGCAGAAGCCGTTTGTGTGTGCCACTTGGGTTTGTTTAATCCATGTGTGCCTCTGCAATTTGACTAGTTCAAACTTAGGAAGCATAAAGTTAAAAAAGGGGGAGTCTAACATTTTATCGTCTTAATTCGCACACAACCTAGTCTTCAGAAAGCAAGCAGGGTCGATGGCATTCGACTACTAAAATGTCACATTGTTTATCGGCTCTGCAGTCATATCACTTCCGGGCCAGCCCCATCCCTGCTTGAACCTGTGCCATTACATTTTGCAATACCCAGAATATCTGCACAACACCCCAACGAGGTCACAGTATCTTCGTTAACAATTGCTGCTGCCAACAAACGAAAGCGTATAAGCACTAATTTATCTAAAAAAACATTTAGCTAATTACCAGGAGAACAATAATTGTCACGACCGAGCGTATCATGTCAACCTGCTACAAAAAAAAAAATAATAATAATAATAAAGGGAGGAGGGTGGGGCATTAACCTAACCTTTTCTATCGTCCTTTGCGCGATAGAAGATGATCCTTAGCGGAAATAAGAACACCCGAATAGGTCCTTAAGGCCCGTTCACACTCTTGCGACCGACTGCGACCGAGTACGACTGAGAGAGACGAGTTATCTTAAAACTTGTTAAATGTTTTTAAAATGAGGGAACAAACTGGCATTGTGGCGCCATCTATGCGGTGACCCTGGAACTGCATTTCACAAGAGCGAAGGTTTTGCGGGATTTCCGATGTCAAATGTGCGTAATACCCATAGAAAGGCTCGTTTATAACATTGACAAAAGTTTTTCGAGCTAAGAAAGAAAGGATAATGCGCGAGAAATAAAAAAAAAATATGCTGGACCGCCGAGTTTACACTGCTTCTCAATAGATGGCGCCAGTGTGTTTTCTGGTTTAAGAAGTTGTAAGAAACCTAGGTTTAAGAGGTCGCAAGAGTGTGAACGGGCCTTTACTCTCAAAATGTCCTTGAATAACGGGAGCTATATATCGGGCGAGCCGCTTTCGACTGCGACCTTCCCCGACCTCTGTCGCCGGCCTGCTTGTGTCCCATCACCGGGTGTCTCGCGACCGCGTTGTCTTCCGAGACATGTCGTCGCAGCAGCCTCTCAGGGTCGCGCATCCATTGTGTTGGCAAGTTCGTTGGCTTGTGCGGCCGCGCGGAGCTGAATCCCAGCTGCGACGCACGCTCACATGTGCACAATCATTGATGCTCTGACAGTCGTCGGCACGCGCTGAAGCAGCGCTTAATACCGCTACGGCAAGCGTGAGCCGTCGGAACAAAGGCACGACGTTTTGCTTTGTCAGTCTTGTGCGCGGGTTGGACCACAAAAGGAGTGACTAAAGTGTGACGTGGATGGGCTACATTAGACGTAATGTGCGTTCGCGCGACCGGTCTTTCGTTCTTAATGGAGGCACGGCTGGCACCGCGTAATCAAACGAGATGCGTTTAACTACGTTTTGTCAAGGAAGACAAAGTTCGGTGGAACTACTTCACCCCATTTTCAGCTTTAAAACGTGCATCGTTGCTCGTAGACAGGGTTCGTGATGCACGCTGTGTAGATCGTCCTTCCAGAATTGGGCGAGTCCAGAAACAAAGTCGTTGTCACGATGCTGAAAACGCCCCTCCTCGGAGCCTCCTTGGAAAGCTTTCCATGTACTTTTTACGGAACAGGCATATTCGCTATTTGCTACGACGTCCTCGTTGGCGACCAAACCTTTGCATATGAAGTTTTTGGCCAGGTAGTGGCCGATCTTTCACGTGCAAGCGAACGTTTGAGCGCTCGTTTGTATCTGTTTGCGTACGCCTTTCTTTTTAATAACGCGGAGCGCAGCCTGAAACCGCCGTACAGGCGTCTCGTTCGCGCTGCATTCTTCGCTGCCGGACATAAAACTACCCAGAGCGCGCGACGGTCATGACGCGTACCTAGTAAAGCGTAAAAAAAAAAAAAAAAAAAAAAAGTCTTGCAGTTTAGCACGTATGGGAAAAGCAAACAACTAACCCTTGGAAGTCACGGCCTCTGCCCGTGGCGTGACGCTGCTGCGCTCATCGTTCTGCGCAGAAGCCATGTAGTAGATCTACCAGGGCCGCGGCGCCGCGTCTGGTCATTTGTTATTCGCCCCCTTCAACCAACAATAGGCGCGCGCTCACGGAAAGTGGCACGCCGCATTACTCGATCAAGTGCCGGGCATGAGAAGCGCAAGGAAGCCCCTTGCGTGTCAGCTGGTCGTGCACAAGGGACAACGTGCCCCTCTTCCTTTTTTTTTTGTTTTGTTTTGTTATGTAGCCGGACAGGAGATGGCTATCTAACAATGTGTCTCGAGGTATAATATAAACGAAGTAATACTTAATGACTTTACCACGAAGTAGAAAATAGCGAACGGAGAAACACGTGCCCGCGGGGTATAGCGCTTCAGGCCAAATGAGCTGTTTGAATGTCGAAAGCTTTAGGAAAGCGGCCAATGATATGAAGTCGTTCTCTAGCTCGGTGCTTTTCAGCGGACCGATATCCGCTTTCCATCCTTTTAATGTGCACTGTTTGACTTGGACTAATCATTTCTTACTGCAAACGCACGCATCGTCAGACTTTTAGGAATATATTTGCATCGGCGCCGAGGTATGAACTCTTCATTTACGATGAAAATATGTTTGCGCAAATCTTGTCTCGGAACACGTTTATAGAATGAATGCTGGCTGTTCATTATCACAATCACAATTCTGATTATCCGCAATGACCACGTCATAGTATAAACTATAGCGAAGGCTTAATCACTGCCTCTAAACTTTACCTCTGCATTAATAAGCCTACATTTTTAAATTGGCTGTATTAAAATTCATGGCCATTGGGCGCGAGATTCGGCACTCCCGCGAGCAGCTGCAGAAAGTGCGGGACTGAACTTTGGTTCGCCTTGGCTCGGAGCTCAACGAAGTGTACGGGTACACGATACAGTCTTAGAATGCGCTGGTCGGCGATTATGAGTGGCAGCCTCGAGCGGCGAAAGCGTCAGCATTCTCCTCTGTGTAGTACAGCAGTGTGGATTGCCCGGACTTCGCACGCTGCCTGGATACGAGGGGGGGTCGTCTCGTAGCTCAAAAAGATGCTCAATAATACTATTAATAATACAAAAAAGACACACGTGCCCACAACTGACTGACGGCGCTCGAGGTCACTAAGGAAGATCTACTACTTTATTGGGGAATATAGTCGGCCGCATTGCAGTTGAGTCACCGTGCATGTCATTCGATAGGATGAGCCGGGGTTTAATTTCTGGCCTGTTGAAAATATCATGCCAGAGTGCGCAAATTATGATTTCTGGCCACGCGGATGCTCAACTAACAAGGTGATATCGAGATCATTAATTTTTACCCAGACACTTTTAAGATTCCAACAATAATGACCAAAAAGAAACGCTTTGTGAAGAATACGACCTCCCCGGCGATCAACTCCGCCCGTCCCCTCGAATTTTTGTTTTCGATTTTCTTTTCTTTTTTTTTTTTGTATCCAAACGCGTATTACAGCGGGGAATCTATTTGCTGCAGATTTATTGAGCCATACACTTTCATTGTTCTCGAAGCTCTATGCTGGCGAGACTAGTGATGTAAGATAGGTGGGCGTGGAGTGTAACCAGACAACGAACATTTCAAAGGACTGCGTTCGCACGGGGATGAAGTCGTATCGGACTCGAGGCCATCGACCCTCTGTGGCCCACCAGACGTCACGAACCGGCAAAAATGTCAGCCTCTTTTTAATCATTTTATTGATTTATTGTTGCGGCTTCCCACTTGTTCGAGCGCGGTGCAAACTCAGCGCGAAATTACGGCGCTCGAAAGAGCAACTACCCATGCACCTGACTTCGCGTTGCCTTTCCAGTGGTTTTGTAGCGGGTAAGGTGGAAAGAAAAAGTTAGCTGCTAAATCAACGCTGAGAAAGTTCCGAGGTGCACATACAACCATATCACTTCCTGAACCCACAATTCATACAAAAAAAAATGTTAATGCACCTTTCTTCGTTTAGTTGACGCCGTTAATGAGAACTTCACCATGATCACGGTGAGGTTTCATCTAACGGGAGTAGCATGATTCGCGAATCTTACGCATTGTTATAAGGCTTGCATGTGCGGAAAAAGTACTGGATAATCTTCAGTGTTGGGTAAAGCACATCTAAAAAGTGCTCGAAGTAAAGTACAAAGTGAATGACAGGTTATGTACTTCCAGTAAAGTAGCAAGTCCACCGGGCGCAAAGTACTTGAAGTAAAGCGCTATAAATACAATATACTTTCAAAGTAAAGTACAAGTACTTTGTACTTTTAACACGATCTTTCATGATGCCCTTTCATTCTTATATAGTGTCTTCTCTTTACTGCATTGCCCCAGGGGTAATCGGGGGTGCATCGATTATTTTCGCAAATGGCGGCGAATATTGGGATAACGTTAAGTGGCTTCAGAGTTGACAAAGTATCATTTTGGAATACAAATTTAACAAGGACAAATTTGGGGAATGTACTTTGATGTCGGGAGTTGTACTTCCCTCTGAATGTACTAGAAAAGCATACTAAAGTACAATGCATGCACCCTAAGAAGTATCCGCGCGTCTACTTACCCGCAAAGCACTCAAAGAGCCAATCTCTGCGATCTACGAAGTCAGCTCAGCGAATGACGAGGCGGACCATCCGTTTAGACCTCAAAAATTACGTCTGCGCTGTGGCGTTACGCAGTGCAAAGCGTCATGCTTGTATTGCGTAATGCCACATGGCAGACTTGCCTTTGGGGTCTAAACAGATGTTCCGCCTCATCATTCGCTGAGCTGAATTCGTAGATCGCAGAGATTGGCTCTTTGAGTGTTTTACGGGTCAGTAAACGCGCAGGCATTTCTTAGAACGTACTCAGAGAATGTACTTTAAGTAAAGTAGAAGTACTCTAAACCTCATTGGAGGAATACTTTACTTTAAGTACAATGTACTATGTACTTAAAGTACTTACCAACACTGATCATTTTGAAGCTCATGACGATCAACCAAATGAAGCTTGTTCTTAAAACGGGTATGTTTCTGACGGACGGGGCATGATATAAGTGGCAATAACGAGGCTGCTGATAAAAATAAAACACGCATATCCGTTTTTATCGCAGCCGTTTACGACTTTTCAGCCTGTTAATAAAATTGACCTGATATATATATATATATATATATATATATATATATATATATATATATATATATATATA
Organism: Ixodes scapularis; assembly: GCF_016920785.2. Lineage (NCBI taxonomy): Eukaryota > Metazoa > Arthropoda > Arachnida > Ixodida > Ixodidae > Ixodes > Ixodes scapularis. The sequence continues at coordinate 8,227,846 of NW_024609884.1, read as the reverse complement.
TATATATATATGTACAGAGTGTTTTTTTATTCTTACACATTTGTTTAAAAAAAGACCGTGAAAGCTACAATAATGCGGTTTGTGCAGGTGGATTATACGGCCAGGCGGACATTATGTGGGTGGCTAATCTTTGCGATGAGTCGGTTAATTAATTAAAATTCGTTAATTAACTTTTTAATTACTTAAAATAAACATATGGTTTCAATTAGAAAATTGCTGAGCATCATCGAAAACCCCTAATTCAACTATTTTTAGCAGGATATAACGCCAGGGCAGAATTTTACGGCGTTCTGTAAAAACGCTCTATTTGGACGCATTTCTAGATTTCGGTTTCTTATCGGAGCGCATCTACGCGCCCGGGATCATGCTCCCCGGTGGTCGCGACGCGAAGCCACCTCCTCGCCTCCCTCGTAGAATGGAGGGAAGTACGGCGCACGTGTGTTGCGCGTCTCAGCCACTGGGGAGCAGGACCGCGGGCGCGGTGATGCGCTCCGATAAGAAACCGAAATCTAGAAACGCGTCCAAATGGAGCGTTTTTAAAGAACGCTGTAAAATGCTTCCCCGGCGTTATATCCTTCCAAAAATAGTTGATTTAGTGGTTTTCAACGATGCTCTACAAGTTTCTAATTGAAATCATGTGTCTATTTCCACTCATTAATTAAGTTAATTAACAAATTTGAATTAATTAACCGACTCATCGCAAAGATTAGCCACCCACATAATGTCCGCCTGGCCGTATAACCCACCTGCACAAACCGCATTAGTGTAGCTTTCACTTTTTTTTTTAACAAATGTGTAAGAATAAAAAAAAACACCCTGTATATATATATATATATATATATATATATATATATATATATATATATATATATATATATATATATATATATATATTAACCATGCATCGTCGTCCGGTTGTTCTTGTTGCAAAGAGTTACCGCTGATTACAATTTAATTACGCCGTAGCCTAAAAATCCTTAAAATTTTTTTAAGGGTGATAGGTTGTTTTGGAGAATCTATGTAGCCACGGGCGTCCAAAGAGTCTAGCAGAATTTCGAATGAATCCACGAACCATTCACCAACAGACAGCAAGACGCGAGGCGAGAGCAGACAACACCGCGTGCAAATGTGGAGGCCACCCAACAAAACAACCAGCTGAGCACGGCTTGAGCCCAGGAAAGCGGAAAGCTGGTCACAGCTGAGTTTCATTACAGCTGAGCAAATGCATTACACCGAGCGCGGGGAAACCCCGGAGAACGACCACCAGCGCGAGTACGTATACGAAAGGGCTGCAGGACTGCAAGGACACCGCGTGCGATCCCACTCTAGATGACGCATGTGAACACTCACCTGCGGGTGACGAGCGCCTGTGCGATGTCAACGGCGCAGCGAAGCGAAGTAGCCAAGTCGCCGAGAACACCTGAGCGTCCGCGGGTTCCGCACACGCGGAGCGCACACGTTGCGCAACAGGCACGTCCGCTGCGTAGTGGCAACGATCCAAACAAGCTCTGACGTTGCGCTCACGTCACGGCCCGGACGGGAAGTCTCCGTCGGCTCACGGACGGCACGCCGGCGGCGGGCGTCGTGGAATGCAGTTGAGCCGACCGAGCTGACGTTACCGATCCTCTGCTCGACCACGAGTACGAGCTGACAAAGCGGTCGGCGAATTCGAGGCTCGCCGGCAGACCAGAGGGGGCCATCGGCTCCCCGAAAAGCAGACGCGGTTCAATGTCCTCTGCGCTGCTGCCGCGACACACGGTTTCCCCCGCGCCCGCGCCACACCGAGCGGAACAGTGCGGACCGGGTCGCCGCAAGGATTCTGTAGCGCACGAACCAGATAGTTTTACATTCCGGTTTCAGGTAGATCGCTCAGGAAACATTGCTCCCCTGAGCCTCTCTTCCGAAAACTACGTCTGTCACTGTTTGTCTGGAGCTGGAAAAGACAAGCATATCTGCTGTGTTGCCCCATGTTTCTCGCTATTAGGCACAGGTTACGTGAGCTATCAAAAGATGGAGTAAAGCTGAGCGCACGGATTCATTTCTGTTGGCCCTTGCCCGCAGCCCGGTGACAATCAGTTCATCGAACGACGTTTCATCGACACGCGATGTTTCATCGACGGATCATTTCATCGAAAACTCAGATTAGCTTTTTTCTGTAATAAGCTGCACGAGACTGACGCCGCGAAGCTGCGTTTACGGGTCGGTCAGGTGGGTTAAAATCTTTGAAGCAGCCGCAGACTGTCGCCGCAAAGCGGCGTGAACGCAGGCGGGCGTTGGGTTAACGCGCACCCCAGTGATACACTCGTGACGAAACGTCCCTATAGCGTGCAATTCGCATAACGAGTGTCGACGAAACGTTAGTGTCGACGACACGTATGTCCATGAAAAGTTGTCCAGGAAACGAAATTCCATGAAACGAATTTCGACAAAACAATAGGGAACCATCTGCTTCTTCAGTAACATTAAACTGATCACGCTTCGCTTCTAACGGGTATACAACTCCCCATCTCTTACGCCCTGAAGCTCACTTGGCGCGTCGCATTGTTTGCAAGTCGACATTTCAAAAGCAAGCGAGTCGCTCCTGAAAGCACTTGCCGTCAGGGTATATACCGATTGTTTTATGGAAAGACCTTAGTCGCACTTTTCTCTCGCGAGACATCCCCGATGCCCTCGCCTCCAGCTTATGAGGAGGCATGTTTCTTCCGTTTAGTCTCGCTGCTCGGCGTCAGCGACGGCCACAGCAACTCGTGCAACGCCCTTGCCGTCAGCGAAGCCAGTTGCAACCGCCTACAACTAACGATGCCGACTTCCAGGAAGACTGGCGAGAAAGGCTCAGCCGTGGCAGGAAAGTCGAATGGCTCTTTAGACAAAAAAGAAATGGCCCTACCCAACAGCGAGGTGAGAGGGCACAGAATAGTAGCATTTCAACGTCATAGTTTTCGGTGTTTTTATGTACATTTCACGCATCCAAAAAAGGAAAAAAAAAAGGAAAAAAATATATCGTTTACGAATTATTATGAGGTATCAATTAACATAACGTATATGTTTTGTTCAACGATCCTGAGATTATTTTACTCCCTTCTGCGCTTATATTAATTTATCGCTGTTTTTTTTTGTTTTTTTTTGTACGTTGTATAGGATACATATGATTCTAGATACTGTTCATGGAAACGGATCTTTTCCAAGGAACCCGGCAAGAATAAAGGCTCCAAGAATCAAACAATATGTTAATAAATAAATATATAAAGGACGTGCTCATTTCTTTTTACCCGTTCTAATGAACTTTCTTTTTTATCCGTTCAAACGCACTTTCGCTTTGTCTTTACCAAGGCAGTGTGTTTCTTTACGTGATTTTACACTTCAACTGTAGTGCTGGAGTCATGCAGATGCGGACTAGGTCCCGATAAACGCCGGTTTATTGGTACCTTAATGAAAATTAAGTGCCTTCACAAGGCTTAATTTTCATTAAAAGGGTACTCCGGTGATCTTTTTAGCAACCCCACCTAACTATATTTCCGAAATCGTTATCTTTTACTCTTTCCGGTATGCTATTTAGTATCGCGAAATTAAAAATAGTTATTGTGAAATCGGCAAATGAAAATGACGCCAAAACCAAGATTCGAATATACCCGCGCTTTCATTGCCGTGACGTCATGGGATGGCAGGCTTGCGGTTCGAGCGGGCTGTCTAAAAATGAACTATGCCGAGCACTCGTATCGTGCTGCTGCGCGAGAGCTGGAGCGAGCTTCCAAAGCATTCATTTGACACCATGAAGCTGTTTGTAATCAGTTGGGAACAGTATGTATATATATATATATATATATATACAGCCCAAAGAGTGAACCCCTGCCTTCCCATGACGTCACTTTTTCAATGTTGCCAGTAGAGCTTTTCACTTTGAAATTTGGGTTACTATTTCAGCGATGTTTGTTGGTGTGTTTAGCAAGTTTTTAGGCAAATCGGGGACTATGAAGAAAACTCCGGAGTAGGCACTAAAAATATACTTGGCGAAAGCGTTCGTTCTGAATGTGACAAGTTTGAACAGACTGACCATTCAGTGCATTACCCAAACAGCAAACGGAGGTGAAGCACGCGAGATACTTAAACTAGTTTAAACGAAACGCATTAATCAGGAACACCGTACATTTAGAACCATGCCCAGTACGACTTCAGTTCTCCTATCGTTACGTTTAGATTACGAAGGCCTACTTTGAAGGCCCCATGGCAACATGCACATTGACATACATTATCAGAACAAATTTTGACAGTTCGGTACGGTATATATGAAAGCAAGTGGAACACAGGATAGAGCTACGCATAATTATTTTATTAAGTTGTAACTGACTTAGGAGCACAGCAACGTCTTGTAACAGATTGCTTCGTATAACATGAAACAAAATGTCAGACTGGCAGCTAGACACAGGATACAGCACTCTTCTAGCCTCGTAATTCGTGTATCTCCAGCGCAGCGGCTGTAACAGTAGACGCGGTTCCATCAGCGACACGCGGCAAATGTGTAGCGTGTCATTTCTCGTGTACCGCTAATGAGTCCGAGGCAAGCCCACAGGTAATGCAGTCCGAACTCATCCAGCCTCGGACTTCGAAGGCCGGGAGAGAAGGACAGAAACAAGATGCGAGGAGAAATGCTATGAACATGACTTCGGGTCGTCACACAGAAAGGGAAGCGTATGAACGTTTCTATCTGGTCGTTGTTAGAATAAATAAAAACAAACCTCCGATGAAATGCACGAGTCTAGCACTGCTAGTACCTATAGGCAACAGGCGCGTCGAGCTTCGCTACTGCATTATACGGACGATAGTTTTCTACAAAATGGCAGGGTCATCTTGCGCAACCCGCAAGATCTTCTTAAAAAAAAGGAAAAAAAAAAAGGTCAACGGCACATTGTGAGACCCAAACCCTGGGCTACACGTGGCCCTCTATAGAACCTTTTACATTCCTTTTACCTGACAAGGCTCGTTCGCTCGAATCAGTTCGCGATATTCCTCGCTACAAAATTCCGCACGGTTCCTCGAGTGGACAGTGTCTTTCGATTCGGGGGGCGTGCGAGAGTTCCGGAAGCAGTCGTCGAGCGGCCCTCCCAAGCCTGCCGGCGACAGACGACCGGAAGCCGTGTCTAGACGGGGTCGACAGCGGCCTAGAGCGCTTTCACTCGACGAGCACGACGTCGCTGGAGCGCAGACTAGAGGTGTAGTTGCGCGTGCGGGTGCGGGCGGCTTCCCGCTTGCGCCGGTCCTCCTTGGCGAGGTACAGGCCGATGGAGCCGATGCCCAGGAAGAAGAGGAGGCCCCCGGCCAGCAGGAGCACGATGCCCGCGATCCACAAGGCCTCGGGCTCCTGCGGAGACGAGCCGAGCACGACGAGGATGATGCCGGCGCTGAACACGAGGCCCCCGATGCAGCACGACAGCACGCCCAGGTTGAAGTAGCGCTTGGGCGTGCGCGGCTCCTCTTGGTAGTAGGCGTACGTGGACGTGGACATGGTGGCGGACGGGCACGCGCACCACTCGCCAGCTGGCTCTGCCAGAAAAAAAGAAAAAAAAGGGCATATTGTTGTGGCAAAGTGCTTGGCTGAGAAGAACATAGACGATTGGGCTATGTTAATTCATTGTTGAAAATACAGACAGCGCGACGACAAGGACTTGGCTGAGACCTTTGCCAAGAGTAGTGAGGAAACGGGTGCACTGTACTGCCGACTTCAGGAGCAATTATATCTCCGCGAAAGAGTCTGAGTACTTTACAGTACATATTTACTGCGGTCCATACCAGCAATTCTCGTCCAGTCAAAGGAACTACACTGTGCGCAAGATGCGGTGCAATCGGGGGATTGCGTTCTTGCTTTCGACAGTCTCCTTCCGCGCTGTAATCGTCACTCGGTTCATTGCTGAGCTCGAATTTTTGGAATCGCGGTCATGACAGCGATCATAACGGGTTTTACGAACGGACGGAATTCCTCCCGTATACGCCGCGACTGGTTACACAGAGCGGTCGAGAGATCATGAACGGAACTGCGGTCACTTTCACGTGTCCTATACTCGAGGTCCTATCCCGAGACGCCTCTAGAATGCAGTTTTTATTTTTTTTTTCTTTCCTACTCTTTGGTGCTTGTTTTATTTTATGCTACTTTAAATTAAGGGAAACGGCTTAGCATTGCCTCGTAGCGACGGACGTGAGCCAAATGTTTGTTTTGTATACTTTTGCCGCGGGGCACCTGCGTTAGAAGCAGAAACTCAAGGACCGCGTTAAATATTTCTGTGCTACGTTGTAAAACTTAAGTTTCCGAGTGCTGCAGACCCGCAGAGATGCGCAAGCACGTGACTTTTGGGCTTGCGTCTCAGTTCCCGTGTGTTTGCGGGAATAGCTTTGACAGTTGACGCGTTTGACGAACGTGTTTGGTTTAATCATCAGCGCAAAGAAAGCAAAACAAAAACAGGGGACAGGGACAGACATGTGCTGGTACGAGACATGCTCACTTTGACACTTGACGAGTTTGACTACGCAAAATTTAACAAAATACCGCAAAAAAAAAAAAAAAAAAAAAAGCTGGCGTTTTTTTTTTGCGTTGCGACAGGCTTCGGACGTCGGGCGGCGCCCACACGTCACGTTGCGAAGTCATCTCCGACCAGATAAGAGCATTCATGTGTGGGCCGCAAGAAGGTGAACGAAGACTCCGCCCTTGAGACGGCAGTTGCGTCGAGTTGCCGCTCTGGGCTGAATACCATCGTTGCGGGTGTGGTGAATAGCGGCGAGACCGCGCCGTCCTTGGAACTGTCGCCGACAGGGTTCCAGATTCGCCGTCCAAGAAACCAAGCGATGGCGGGGGCGCACACGGACGTTCAAGCGCGACGAAAAGGCGACCGCGCAGTGTGGCGCACGGATTTGATCAGCTTGAACAAGGGCTTCCCCCAGCTTCCCCAAAAGAGTCGGAAGACTGAGCGGCGATTCAGAGGCACGGGTGATGGACACCCACACCTTGGACACACACACACACAAAAAACAAAAAAACAGGGTGTTTTTTTTTTGTTTGTTTGTTTGGTTTTTATGCTTAACTGATTTGTTTAAAAAAATTTGTGAAAGCTACACTTATGCGGTTTGTTAGTGAGTTATACGGCCAGGGGGACATAGTATATGGGACTAATCATAACGATCATTCGGCTAATTAATTAAAATTTGTTAATTAACCTTTTAATTAGTGAAAATAGTCTGATGGTTCCAATTAGAAATTCGCTGAGCGTCGTCCAAAACGCCTAAATCAGTAATTTGGAGAAATACCTTGAGCGCGTGAGAAGTGTAATACTGCGCTAAGTATAAGGCTAGCGGTTGCGGTAAGGCGCCAGCGCGATTTTTCCGTATCTTATGAGAGCTTCAGCCTTGTACCTGCTCCACGAGTGGTAACTTTAGTACACTACTATGCTTCTCACACTCTCAAAGTCTTTCTAAAAATTACTGATTTAGGGGTTTTGGACGACGCTCAGCGAATTTCTAATTGGCACCATAAGAGTATTTTCACCAATTAAAAAGTTAATTTTTAACGAATTTTAATTAATTAGCCGACTGATCGTTATAATTATCCCCATATACTATGTCCCACTGGCCGTATAACGCACCTGAATAAACCACATAAGTGTAGCTTTCACAGTGTTTTTTTAACCAAATCTGTTAAGCTTAAAAAAACAAAGAAACTCTATATATACACCGGTCCAACCAGGACATTTGGAGTGGAAAGATCGACACGTGGGACATTCACGCGCACATTAATTTTATGTGCATGTTGAGTTGGAGAAAATAAAAAAAATAAATAAAAAAAGGTTCGGCTTTCTGGGAGAATTGGTTACTGCAAAGGGAAAATCCACACGGCACAACACAAATGCGTTTGACTTCGTTTGCCCGCATTATGTCGATACACGACCGCGAGGTCCTGGGACATATCCGGGCGTCGTATGAACAGTGTGGCAACCGATTCGAGGAGTAGCTTGGCATACGAGGTACGGATGTCCCGGCAAATCGCTGCAGTCCCATCTCGACGCAGTCCAGCGCAACTCTGTTTTAAGATATTTGGCTCGTGGAACCTGTCTCCTCAATAAACATGAGTCCCCACCACGAAGGCCGTTACCGACAAACTGAAAGACTCGAAAAATATAGCAACAGCAGTGTTGCACTCACACGCGAGTTCTGCAAGAAGCAGTTTTAAATACACCGTCCAATCAAGTGGGTATATGAAGGCAACCGAACTGACGGATTATCTGGTGGCCACGCTCTTGTAAGGTCGCGTGTGCGGTTAATTATCACCGTCACGTGCTTGGTAGATAGAAAACGGGTTCTCTGCACAAAGCATTCGAGCTCTCGTCGGTGGGAGTCACGGCACATTTCCTTCGGCTGCCCTTGGGCTCGAGCATGCGCTACCTTGTTTGCTTTCCAAGCGTGCACTGGTTAGAACGAGACCGTTTCGACTTTTCAACAAGGAAACGCAGGTGAGAAAAAAAAACAAAAAACAGTTGAATCGAAAACAACCACTTAACAGACCCTTGCCTTTTTTTCGCACGAATGACAACACTTTATGTGAATTTTACGATGGTCACGACTGCTATTGCAAGAAAATGCGAACAAAGTGTGCTGTAAGACCCTACGGCACCTTGTAATATTAGGGTTCCTTACTTTCTGGCTTAACTTCATTCTACTACCATGCAAAGTAGAGCAGAGTAGAGTGCCATGCAGAGTAGAGTAGCCCGGCCCGACCCGGCCCGGTAGTTATATACCTACACTGCCCGGGCCCGGCCCGAACTCGACAGAATATTTAATTTCTGGGCCCGGCCCGCCCCGGCCCGGTAGAGACACGGCCCAGGCCCGGCCCGAGCCCGACCATTTTTTTTTAAATATGAGCCTAAGCCCGGCCCGGGCCCGACAGATAAAAAATAATAAAAAAAAAACATGAGCTCAAAAAAGTTTGCAGGCTTTAACCTGAAAACTGTTTCAGCAGAAAGCGCGCACTCTCCCACTATGCTGGTGGAGTGCATATGTTTTCTTTTACCCACTTAAAAACTCCCCAAATGCAAAACTTTTTTTTTTTTTTTGAGCGGCGTTGTAGTGATATTTGCACTTGACTTGCTTTTGTTTTCATTGAACCTAAAATATCAAGGAGCACACTTTTTGTTATCATCAATTTCAAATTTGTGGCACAGGACCGCCCAGTCAAAAATGTTTTGTTCAAACTTGAGCCCTGCCCGGGCCCGAGAAAATGCGTGCTACCCGGCCGGAGGCCGGCCGGTGGGCCGGGCCGGGCCCGTGCAGTGCTCTAATGCAGAGGCTTCATTGAGCATTTCCGGTTACGGCGTTCGCATCAGAGAAGTCACCGAAGTATAACTACACACCAAAGAAAACCCCCGCAGATATCTCCTCTAATACTCTTTTTCAAGAGTTCCGTGCCGAGAGTGCGCGTGCATTCGGCAGAGTTTCGCTCTCGCGCTTGAGCCTTCGATAGCGCTGCGCCCAACTTGTAAGATGGCGTGTAGGCATAAACCTGGGGAAATCTATCATTTGGATCTGAGGTAACATTGTTTGTAAAGTATTCTACTCTCTCACACGACGTCATCAGCACGAGCAGTAGGTAAAGAACTTGTCGCCTGCGACGAACAAGGGTTTTGTCAGGGGGAATCTCGCGAGTGGTCGCTCTCAGCAGCCACTCAACCGCAAAGCACACAGCTATGCCCACCAGTGAATACTCCCTATAAATATTCGTGGGTGGGAAACAAACTAAACTGGACTTGCGCCGCCCGGTACTTCGCGATAGGCTGACACGAAGTAGTAACAAGTCATGCTTTAGCTTGTGATCCCATTAATGCAGAACCCAGGGGTTCTGGGTTCAGTCCCCGCCTCTGCCCGTTTCGATCTGGATGAGTATCGTACCGGCGTGCGGTCGTGTATCACTACTGCGTGGTGCATGTTAAAGACCGCAGGCTAGCGGTTGTACCGCACTGGCTAAATTGCTCATCTACAGCTGAGACTCCAGACGCCCACTGAGGCAGACTAACTTCCGGCTGTATAAACATACACACAACAATTTGTTGCCATTAATCGGGGAAAAAAAAAGAAAGACGGCACGTTTTACGGTGTGTTTAAAGAACAATATGGGAAGTCATGCGCGTGAACACCTGCTCGGATGAAATTATATCGGGGCTTCCGAAAACTGCCGAGAAAGCTGAAGGCCAACCACAAAAGACCAGCAGCAGTTATGCTTCTGGTCGCGCACAACACTGATAGCAGAGTTAGTGACTCGAACCGCCCCATGACAGATGCGTATACAGATTAAGGCGCCATTGGTAGCACAGCTACTCTAACTTCAGAAGTTAGAATAATCTAGAAACTACTATAATTCAGATTCGGAATCACGTGCAAATCGGAGACTGCTCGGATTTGGCTTGTTTAGTACACAGAAAGGTGAAATGATTGGGCTTATCTGAATGACTCTCGTTTGATACTGAAACGGTGACATGTCTCGGCAGTGGGCGAAGCCCATTTGTGAAGGTCACAAAGGGAAGATCAGAAAGTTCGAAAAAAGCGACTAGCTCCGCAACTCGGGAAGTTGTTTTGTCATAGCCAAAGAGGGCAACGCCCCTCCCTGAAACGGAAACAACGCGGAAGAGCTTTTACAAATATACACGCAAGGTTTTGGGCAAAACACTCGGGGAGCAGAAAAGGCAACGGGCAAGGCTCAATATAAATAATGGGAAGAACATCAAACACAAGGACGGACAAGACGATTTCCCAACCTGCAGCAGACGTTCACGTCGACGGTCAGGGGTTTTTCCTTATCCTTACCAGCACGCTCTCCATTCCAAGTAAGGACAAGGCTTACTACTCTCGAGGGGTCCTTCAAAATGCCATGAAGCGGGAAATCTCAGCAAGCGTTGGGATAAAGTGTGCGAAGTTGAGTCGAATCAGTTTGACGTGAGCCTGAGTCCACGATCTCATTCCTTGGGCTATCCGTGCCATGCGAATGTGACCGCAAGTATTTGATGCCGTTACGCTAATGTCCAGTTAAATGTCTTCTTTGTGTCCCATTAGGCCTATCGTATACCTTCAGTGTACATAAATTTGCCCCCAGTGCTCTCATGCTTCAGTTTGTTTATGGATTAGAATTCACGCTCGTGCTCCGCTTATGTTCATTAAGTCCCGACTGCGTTGGTCGGTCAATAATTGCACCGAACGCCGATTACTTCGCGATGGTTCTCGGCGAATCAAATCCACACACCATTACGCAGTCGATTATTCCAACCTTTTCTCTCGTTCCTTTTATCGTCGGAGTCGTGATCATTGCATTTCTAGTCTGACCACTTCGAAAATAGAACGTTGAGGCGAAATGAGGATCTAAAAATGAGAAATACGGGTTGCGCAATTCGAGTGGCGTATACGGTACCGCACAGAGTTGAAAGAATATACGGTGCACGCAGAAGCCAATCCATCAACCTTCAGAAGTGACGGAGGCACGAACCTGTTTCGCGATTGTTTGGACAGCATAAATAAAATGAACTTTGACACGCTGCGGAGTCAATCGCTCGAGTGATGTCTGCGTATACCTTCGAGTCGTGGAAAGAAATGTAGCTACGCGCAGCTGCCGCAACCTTTCCTCCGCGATCGCGCGGCACACTTTACGATTTCCTTGGAACGTCACAGTGAGACAATAACAGAGATCCGCACAAAAATGCGACCTTCCTTTCGTTAATAGCTTGGCTGTGAAACGAGGCAGCCCCCACTGAACGGCAGGTCCTCGCGACTAAGTGGGATTCGGTGTCATCCGGAGCCTTATTATATGGGTTTCAGTGGAGCCAAGCCACAGTGAATGAATGACTCGGGGACCGGATGCAATTATCCGGCTTGGAGATGCACTCCGTCCTCCGTGCAACTGACAGCTCCTGAAAGACTGTCTCCAGCCCCGCGGACTGCGCGGCCTGTCCGAGCAGGCTGGCCCCCTTTTCTCGGGAACAAGGACCACAGGCGGTGTCGTGCAAAGGAGCGTGGGCGTGACATTCGGAGAAAACAATAGCGCACGTGCTCTTAATCAGCACTCGTTCGCGCCGAACAAACGATCACGTTCGCGTCGATCAAACGAAGAACCGTATGCGAAGCACAGAAAGAGAGCAGGAACTTCCGGCATCCTTGCAACAAATAAATAGGTAAATAAATAAATATATATATATATATATATATATTTTGACCAATGCGCTTAGGCTTTTTAGAGAATGTCAGAAAATGAACGATTTAAATCCAACCGTAGAAACGCGGGTGACAAGAGGTGCGATGGAATGTGTCGAAAGCGTCGATCAGGTTTGCAGACGCCGCTTGCCCAGCGTCAAAAAGAGAAAGAACCGTTTTTTTTTTTGTTTTTTTTGCTTTTTTTGGAAGTGTACTCACGCTCGAGCGAAGCGTCGGTTTCCGGCCGTGAGGGCTGCCGCCGTGCCTGCCGAAAGTTTCCGTCGCTTGAAAGAAGGAGGCCGCTCTAAGTCATGTTGTCGGCTGACTTTCACTCAGGCGGCCGGGGGGGCCATCGCGCGTGTGTCGCTTCGAGAGGAAAAGTCTCGATGGGTGCTCCTGCGTTCGCTCAGGGCGGAATGGGAAGTGGTCGCTGCCGACGGCGTGGATGACGAGGAACTGGGACGGGGCGCGTTGGCAACCGTGACCAAGAACCGGTTTTCAAGGAATCGCTGCCGCTACCGCCTCTGGGACGCTGCTGCTGCGCACTTCGCCGAAAAATGCAAGCGGGCGCGCGCGCGCGAATGCTCGTTTGTGGCATCGTCGTGGCCATTATTACGGCCCGTTGGGAAACTCGGCAGGGGGGGTCTTGTTGCGGGGGTTGCTCGGCAAAATATTTGCCAACCGAAATAGAACTCGCTCGCGAGAGGATTTGCCGCCGCCTGCAGTTCGGGCTGCGAGGTTCCGTTAGGCGGTGTATTCCCTCTCTCCTGTGGACGGATGGGAATCTGCGGATTGACAAACGAACAGCGGTGACCTTGACGTATGGTGCGTTGAGCAGAGTACCATCGATAACTGGCTGATGGAGTTTGTTTAATTCATTGTCGATTGCGCCACTGCTACGAGATTCGACCCCCCCCCCCCCCCCCTGCCTTTGCCCTTTTTTTCCCGCCACCAAGAAAACAATATATTACAGCGAAGCTGTTTATGGCTAGGGTTCTGTGGATTTTTCATGTGTCAACAAAGACTCGCCCCGCTTTCTTTGTCGTCGTTCCAAGCGCTTGCGTGCCTAGTTTCCTTCCGCTCTCCCGGGGTGGCGGTCCCGTCGCGCGTGTCTACTTTCCGCCGGCTCCTCGGGGAGGCGATAGTTCGTACCTTTGTTCAAAATCCTGCGTCGCGTCTGCGTGGTGTGCCCTAACAGCTTCGCTGGTTATCCACCTGCACAGAGTGGAATGGCTCATCACTTTTTTATCTCTAATAAACCCATGTCGTCAATTAAATTTTTTTTTTTCTAAAGCAAAAAACAAAAACAAACGTAGGCGCTTTATACTTCTTACAAATTCATATCATCGTGTGTATTTTGGATGTTCTCATATTTACCCTGCATGTGGGCTCTGAACTATGCCCGGCACAGTGAACATGCGCAATCCAGCGTGCAAGACCCAGGCAACGCCGGTGAAAAATCTCAAATCAGTTGCGCAAGCGGGCGCGTAGTACGTTCAGCGAAATCACTCTATTGGCGACGTGCGCGATCGAAAGCGTCGCTGTGGTCGCCCTGCCGCGATTGGCCGAATGCTGATTTTGACGTCAGCAAAGGACTTCTCATCGACGGAAGCAAGAGGAACGTAAGAAATTTAATTTTGACGGGTTGGCAGTGTTGCTTTGAGAGCGCAATGATTTCAAGCTACCACCATGCTCATTACAAACACCATCAATCTTGTTGTTCGCAAGGTAATGACGTCACGAGAGGTAACCGTGGGAGGGCGCCACCAAAACATGCCGCCGCTAATAGCCAGAGCATAGAATGGCCCAATAAACGATGATGGTAACGACCAAGCGGTGAACATTGGAATAATGCAGTGAGCACCCATTGCAATTATTCTTGGACTGTACTGGGGGTGCTGCCAATGTCAAGGAACATGTGAAGTCACAGACCGAATGTATAGTTTTAGTTTAATTTTACCTTTCTGTATATGTGTGTGTGTGTATATGAGGAACACCGGTGCTGCCTCAGGGATCCCGGCGAGACATGCCAGCCCACAGGTGCTCAGAAGAGAGCGTTAGAAGAGAAGAATTGTGTTTATGTTTAACGGGAAATCAGTCAGCCCCAGGGGGCGTCTATATATCTCCGCGGTATGAGAACTGTGGCCAGGGCAATACCGCTGCTGGTCTGGGGGTCCTTAACGTGCATCAGGCATGCAGTGGTGATTATGTACGATTGCACGCCGGTACGATGTTCATCCAGTCCAAATCGAAATGGGCAGGGGTGGGGATTCAACCCAGGATGATCCCTGGTTTCTTGGTTGACATTCGATGGAAGGTTAAAATGAACGAAGGCTCCCGAGCCAACCACGTGTCCGAGTGAGTATTTGATCGCAGTTCAGAAAATCACGGCTGATTAATCCTCAGTACCTCTGTGACTGGATCGGAACGTGGATCTTTTCGGAACAAGTTAAAGATATTCCTATCCTTTACAACTTCGGGCTGCACTGCGGACGAAAAAAAAAAAAAAAAAAAGAAGCCGCAAACGTCTTCGATTAGTCAGCGTTTTTCGAGCGCGCGTGCTGCCCACGAGCTTCCGCTGTGAGCCTTGCCTCCGATGAGCGAGGTCTTCGTGAGTCAGAACGCTTCCACAACAACGGGTTTTCAAGGATGGGCGACACAAAACACCGATGAGTCGTAGGGCTGACTGAAACCCACTTGCTAGTTGTACATAAAAAAGAAAAGAAACACGTATATTCCTAAATTTTTTATTTTGTTTTACAGTTACTGCTTTAGGAATGCGTGCCAACTCGAAACTTCTAAAATGTATTGATGACAAGAAAACGCATTTGAGGACATGCACAGAGCCGTGTGACACGTGCAAAAGAAATACAGAGTGAAGAAATGATCTACCACCAACCCTCCCGAAACTCTCGAACTCCTCATGACAAAGGCGAATTTACTTAGCCGGTTTTTGATACCTCGGAGATTGGCAGTAGCGCGACAAGGGGATTAAGGATGTTTTGAAATACATTTTCCTGAATTCGTACTGCAGTGCAACACACCTAACAAAAAGAAAAAAGAAAAAAGAAAAAACGGAAACAGTTATGGTTTAACGTTTGAAAAATGCAATTAAAGCTAGTGAAAGCAGGAGCCATATCGCACTATTTCCCGCAAACGCGTATTGGCGCATTCTATCGTTGACCAACCGATTAAGGCCCGGATAATCGATTTTGTAAGCCCCCAATTCTATATATTAGTCATCACGATGTAAAATAAAAAATAAAAATGGCGCAATTAAATGAAATTAAACTAACACATTGTGCGCGATTTTTGTTTTGTTTTTTAAGGCCTCAAAAGAAGCAAGGCGCACACACATACGAACAGAGACACCGACTGCAGTGTGCACATTCACTCTCCCGGGCTACACAACGGCGGTGCGCTGCTCAAAGAGACAAAGCTGTTGCTCGGCAGTGACTCGGACCCGTACCACGTGTCTCGCTGAGCTCCTCTAATGGCCGGGCAATTCGTTGCTCCCCAGTGTGCCTGCCGGACAGGCACTCGACTGTGTAGGCATCGGCAGGCCCATCACGCGGACGCGCTCACTGCTAGCGCCATGTTTTATTCATCCGCGGGTCGACTTGAGCCGGCCGGCCACTCAGCAAATCGCGCCCGCGCATTCGCTTGCCGCTACCTTCCCGCGCCAGTGCCACTGACAGGATTAACCTTTGCAGGCGCACCAGAGCAGCACGAAAGTGGCGCCCGAAGGCTTCTTTCACTCGCGGTCGCTACGGAGGCAACGGAAATTTGTTTCCAGCGGACACTCGTGCTGGTTCGTGCGGCCCGACCCAACGTTTTTTCTGCTGATCGTGCACTTATGAGGGAAAATATTCGGGAACGTTTTTCTAAACAATCGCTAAATTAAAAAAAAAAAAAAATGGTTAAACGTTATGCAGCTGCTGTGCACAGGCGCCGCCATAGCTGACCTTATGTTTTTGTTTCCTCTTATTTTGTTTACTTCACTCCATTAACGCCATAGCAGGTCAGGTTATTACCATTTTACATTCTATTGTGCCCTTCTCCTCAGCGTTGGCCTTTGTGAAGGCTCGTCAACTACCGTTTCGTTGGCTCGATATCTCGGTAAGATAAGAAAGGTCAGCAATGGCGGCTGTAATCTGGCGCGTATGGATAGCGATACGCTTTTATTCGGGCTTCATTTCGAAAGTACGCAAAACAAAACATGCCCACGGACACGATTCAAACGCTACGGGGGATGCACGTAGCTTTCAGATTGCACCCTCATCGGATTGTCCAGACAAAATCAGTCGGATATTAAGCGGACGAACTTCTGCCAGCGCACACGTGGCTCTCAAACGTGAGAAAGCAAGGTTCCGATGAAACGCGCTTGCTACATCAAGTTTCGCTTTTAAATCTGTCCGATAACGCGGGTTCCAACTTTCGCAGCAATGCCAGACCACCGCCAATATAAATTCTTCCTCTTCGCGTGCCAAACATTCGTCAAATCGCAATCGTCAGTCTAAAGTTTCCTCTGGGAGCAAAGCTTCACGCCTTTTGAATGGTTGCCAAGCGGTCAGCGGACACTAATGAGAAGAAAAGAATCCGGGATGCGAGGTGCGTAGAGGGGTTTATTTGAGCCTCGGGTTGCGGAATTAGCTCACACACGGTCACACGATTTCGTAATATACTCCGTTTCATATTAAGCAATGGTGCCAATCAAGTTTCTCGGACTGCGCTAGATCACGGCATTTTTCCAGCCGCTGCGTGTGTTACCGCCAACGAACTTTTGGCCCCGCTCAGACTCATGATGAAACGATTTATAGAGTATGTACCACAATTATTCATATATCTGAGTTTTCGGTCACTCTTGCGAACTGCCGCTGAAACAGCTTCAGGTATAGTCAGTGCAGAATTAGCACGAATGCCCCCGGGATAAACGCCATTCCAATATTTACAAGCGTGCGATCTCCTCGGCCCAACACGCGCCTATTCGTCGCTTCGGAAAGCGAGCAAATAACGCGCCATTCGCACGAACACTGAAAGTTGAACCGGCCAGGCTTCCTTTTTTGAAAAGGCCTCTTCTAGTCACCGAGGAGGAGCACGGCAGGGAGGAGCTTGAGTTGTCTCGCTTCTAGCACGAGTCCGACGCTTCGACGTCGCGTGCACGCCGAGAGCGCGCTTGTAGCCAAAGCATGGCGGAAGAGCGCGTGCTGTTGGAGGCGTTCACAAAAACACTCCGTTTTCACCCTGCCAGTTACGGTAGAACCGAAATGTATTAGAGAAATGTCACGGAAGATCGAGTGGAGACATCCAGGACTGCTTTGACAGGAGAAAACAAACATGGAGGAAGTGAACGTGAACCTTGCTATTACTGGTTCTACGAATGTCCTCATATGAGAATATATATATGAATAAAAGATACCTTAAAATTTTGTGATTTTCTGAATATATTTTATTTTTGCTTCGAGTCGTCATCGAAGTTCGTTTCACTAAAATTACACGAATTCTTTGTTGGGAGCTAAACCAAACCAGCACGTTTGCTCGTTTGAATTGCGAATTTGTATGGTGTAAGATTGCACTAGAAAATGTCGAATGTATTGCTGTGGGCTCTTTTTATAGGCCTCCTGGTTCAAACGAAACTACAACGCTTCCCCTTTTTGATATACTGTCATCTATAAACTATGGCCACCTTGTGCTTGGTGGTGATTTTAATTTTCCTGATGTGGAGTGGGCAGACGGTCAACCGAATACTTCTTCCGCTTACAGGACATTCCTTAATTTTATTTCCAGCTTTGAGCTTTATCAGCATGTCTCATTCCCGACGAGGCTAGGCAAAACGCGGGCGAGTACGTTGGATCTGCTTTTTAGTAGTAGGAAGGGGCCTCATAACACCTCTGTCCACTATTCCTGGTATTGGAGATCATGAAATAATAATTGGGGGCATAACCAGCGCGTCCGAAACCAGTGGGCCAAATCCACCTAGAAAAGTTTTCTTCTATAATCGCGGTAACTACCAGGGCATCTCAAGTAATCTTTGTGACTCTTTCCCCGAGTTTAGAGAGCTTTCCCATCTACTAGTTGTTGAAACTCTGTGGAATCTCTTTAGGAATAAATTAAATTATTTAGTTACTGCATTCATCCCCTCCAAAATACTAAGCTCCAGGCGACGCAGAGACAAACCGTGGATGACCGCTGAACTACGCTCCTTGCACGAAAGAAAAAGGCGAGCATATTTGAGATACCGCAAAAACAACGATAATTTGTCTCTTTCACACTTAAACATTGTAAGTAAACAACTCAAATCTATGTCGGCTGAATGCAAACTCAGATTTCATGCGTCTTTAAATGACAAACTGAGAAGGAACTCAAAGGAGTTTTGGAAATATGTAAAGTCAAAAAAACAAAGTAGCACTCGGAATTCCCCCGATTAGTGACAGTGGTCAAGCTGTTACAGAAGAAGAAGAGAAAGTGACACTCCTTAATAATTACTTTCAATCGGTAATTTCGCCCACAGTTTCTAATGAGTATCCGCTCTCTTATGATATCTCCCTAAACAGAAAGGATGAAGTTGAAATTTTTTACACCGGTATCTTAAAAATGGTAATAAATGGACTAAAAACAGACAAAGCAGGCGGTCCCGATGGTATACCCAATCGTGTTCTAACTGAATGTTCCGGGATCATCTCATCATATTTAGAAATCCTTTTCAAAAAGTCGCTTTCCGGTGGAAAGCACCCGAGCGAGTGGAAGACGGCAAATGTTGTTCCGATACATATAAGGATGGACCAAAAAATGTTGCTCAAAATTACAGACCCATTTCTCTTCTGTTCACCTGTTCTAAACTAATGGTACATATAATCTACAGCTATAATCTACAGCTACAGTCTACAAGCGCAAGAGCATAATATACAGCAATGTTTTTAGTCATCTAAATAAAAATAGCTATATCACTCCCTCGCAACACGGCTTTAGAAAGGGATTTCTTGTGAAACGTAGCTGATTGAGTTTTATCACGATCTTGCAGATTCATTTGACAACAGACTTCAAGTAGATTGCACATTTCTTGATTTTCAGAAAGCGTTTGATACAGTGCATCATGCCCGTATCATCCATAAACTTTTAACGTTAAACTTACCGACTAACATTATCGCATGGCTGACCGACTATCTACACCAGACTCCAGAGAAAACAGTCTGTTTTAATCATAGGCAAGCACTCAGCTCACATACGAGTCACATCCGGAGTCCCACGAGGGTCGGTATTGGGACCGCTTTTATTTTTTATTTTTATCAATGATATTACCCAGTCACTGAAATCAAAGATAAGGTTCTATGCGAATGTCTGTGTAATCTATTCTGAAGTTCAGGAAATTGCCGACTGTTGGGCACTACAAGATGATATCCGCCGTATCTCAGCCTGGTGCGACACATGGCGCATGAAGTTAAACATAAATAAATGTAATCACGTACTTACGTTTTACGCGTAAGCGCAAGCCTATCTTATTTACATATGACATCAGCGGAAATACTTTGGCGAAAGTATCAGACGTAAAATACCTTGGTCTATATTTTTCAGAAAACCTTAGCTGGATAAAACACGTGGACTACATAACCGCGAAAGCAACTCGGACGCTTAACTTTATTAAAATAAACTTCCGAGACTGCCCTATGAACATTAAAAGCACACTATATGTCACTTATATTAGACCTATCTTAGAATACGCAAGTGTTTCTTGGGACCCCAGCCAGGCCTACCTTGCGAACCAACTGGAGGAAGTACAAAATAGAGCAGCTAGGTTTATAGCAAGTAATTACAATTTTAGATCGAGTATTAGTCAGCTAAAAAGAGAACTGCATTTAGTCTCATTGGCCCACAGAAGTAAGTGTATGCGCTTAAAGTTGTATCATAGCATATTTCATAATTACCTCGGCATACATGAAGCTAACTACGTGCTGCCTCCCCACTTCACATCAGGAAGAAGAGATCACTCAAAAAAAGTGAGAGAGTACCACTGTACGACGGATGTATTTAAAACTTCGTTTTTTCCCTCTACAACAACCGACTGGAACTCTATCGGAAGATACAATGAACATCACATCTACAACTTTGTTTTTCGATAATATTTTAAATGCTGACTTTCTCAACTGATTCGTGCGTTCTCATGCCCATGCCACTGTTCAACTGAGTATACCATGTAAATACTACACATCTCTTTTGCGTGCTCATGTTATCGTGCCCTGTGCTTTTGTACATTTGCTCATGCATGTGCATCTCTCCCTCGCAATAATGCCTTAGTTAGGCGCTGCGAGGTAACCTGAATCAATCAATCAATAAATAAATTGAAAATCAAAACAGCTTGTTCGTTCTTCTACAAATTCTAAATTGCAGAACTAACTTATACGAATTCACCCCCCCCCCCCCCAAAAAAAAAAGCGTCTGCGTGTGTGCGTGCGTGTGCGTATGCGTGTGTGTGTGCGTGTGGTTCAGAGTTCACGTAGGTAATTATTGACGGCCGTTTTCTTTCTCTAGAAAGTAAGGAAATTCAAGTCACAACAAACGAAAACCTCAAACCAGGCCTGCCGAAACAAACAAACAAAAAAAAAAAAAGAAACGTTCGCTTTATTATCATTTAAGAAGAAAATAAAAAGTTAGCAAACAAACAAACAGTAAAATGCAAATTATGACAATCCATAACAAAGGTTGACGCATAATGATGTGAGTTGCCAGCCCAGACAACGTGAGGGCGCCAATTTCCCCTTAAAAAAAAAACGTGCAAGTTTGACACAGAGGACACCTCGGAAGTGGTACCCATGCGCGAGGACACCCCTATTTTCCGCTTCGCCAGCTTGCCATCCCCGGGACCGGCCGCAGCCCTACGCGGCGCTTAAGCACGGACCCCGGGGTTGGGGGCGTCGCCATGACTACCCGCGTTGCTAGCAACAGCGTCGGCGGCGGGCTACGTGTCCGCGACCAGAGCCAAGATGGACGTGGTCGGGGAACGCCGGGAGCCCCCGGCCGGCGTGCCGCTCACCTGCCCGGCCTGCCGCATCTCGGTGGTCTCCTCCAGGAGCCGGGCCATGTGCCCTTTCTGCGGCTCCTTCTACAACCGAGACGCCAACTCGGACACGTCGCTGCGCGGAAGGCAGGGCTCCTCGCTGCCGCACATCGTAAGTGGCCCCAGGCGCCGCCTTATACCGGACGTCCAGAAGCGTCCCCGCGGCCTTCTGGCACCAGCGCCTGAGCGTCACCTTCTTGTTTGATAGCAGGGAGTTGCAGAAGATCTTTCCAACACCTCCGATAACGATACGATGCATGCGCAAAGGCGTCGGCGGAACATCGGGTATCGTTATCGGAGTCATCGGAACGATCTGCTGAAACTCCCTAATAACACGTTGCTTATAGCCGTAGTGCCGTAGCCGTGGACGCATATCTAAATAAGCTATGGGTGGCTGATGACCCAACCCATGCATTGGGACGAAGAGAACGAAATGCAATGATGACTGGCTAGAGAAGTTCGAGCGAGTTCTCGAGCTCGGTCAGGGCAAAAGAGGAGCAGCCTGGATCGGATAGTGGGAACTGCGTCGGCTGCGCGTCCAAGAATGACGTTCCAACGCAGTTGATCACTGATGCACCAATGAGCCGGGGTGGGTGACCAGAACCAATGAGAGCGGCATTAGAGAGCATTCGTATATATTTGCGTGAAAAAAAAAATAATATATGACATAAACCCCAAGACTGCAGGCACAAAAAAAAAAAAAAAAAAAAAATCTTGAACACAACAGACCTGTGTTCGAGGCGTTTTAGTGTTCGTGTCGTCTTTTTGCCTGAATACTCGGGGTTTACTTATGTCCTATTCAATCTAAACCAGCTCGTTTGCGCCCTTCCACTCACTTAATGTGAATGTTTTCCAAAGGGGACGTCCTGGTTGCGCGTAAGTCATCCTCTTTCCGTAGCGTCGGAGATGTATACAAGGCCAGCGTGAACTTGATCCTTTCTTCCTCGACGGCACACCAAGAGGAACGAAGGATGATGTGGTCCGCGCGCCTCGTCCTTACCATGATGCGGACTTGATGAGCGCACGACAGACGGATGAATGCGCAGAATGCATACGCGGCGTGACACTCGTGCCCCGGTTTCCTGAGGTTGCGAAATATTAAGTTGAGTTGCCCCCTTATTTTAATTCTTTTTTTTTTTTCACGCTTGTGCGTTTGCGCAAGTCTTTGTGTATGAGAAGAGTAGGGCTGACTAGCGGAAGCGGCGATGTATTGGATTCTAGAATGTTCGGCAACTCGCCGCGCGTGCGCCGCGGTTGCCTGTCGAAATACCATACTGCTCCTAGACGGGCGTACGGAAGTCCAGACAGGAAACCAGGGGCGGTTTGCTAGCCTGGAAAAGTGAGCATGAAATGAAAACTGTCTCCCAGTACTTGTGGTCTGCATTCGCCAATGTGTCACTCAGGCAGTCGAACTAAAGTGCCGGTCCGATTGAATTGGAGTGAACAACATTCGTACCCCTGTAACATAGAGATTTTGAAGCTATATCTAGGTTAAGAATTAAAGCCACTTTTTTTCATAGGGGAACGTAAAGACCCAGGATTGCGAGCTCATTCGCATATTCCTCAATTAAATGGACATTAAACTCCCGACAAACTTTAAAATATTTTTTGAAGTGCCTCGACAGGACCAGTACGTCACAAAAATATACGTCCTAAAAAAATAAAAACAATTAAAAAAAATTGTTAGCGCAATATTTACGTTCCGCGATGCCCTTTTCGAGGTATAGAGCGATTCCGAAACATTCTTCTATATTGGGTTGACGTCTCAAAATAGAATGCTATTTCGGAATCGCAAGCAAGTGAAAATAAGTATCGCGACGTAAATATTGCGCTACAGATTTTTTTTTTTTTTTTCGGGGAAAGTTCATTTCTTGACATACTGTCATATCCAAGCAGATTCAAATACATACATACATTTTTCTGAGGTGTGTCTGTGTGTGTGTGTGTGTAAAAAAGAGAGGGGGGGGGAGGAGTTCAGTGTTTTGTTCAGTGTCGTGATTGAATGCTTTTAAAATTCCCAGGTGACATATGGTTCTATCCCTATCCATCTGAGTGCATGTAGTGAAAATTTTCAGTCGGGAATGAAATTATCTTTTTAGTTTGACATTAAGTTTTGACTTGGCTGAAAGTTTTAACTAAAGTTGAAGCAGATCAGTTCACGTGTAAAGTTTTACAGGCGAGTGTCCGCCTCAGCTTTCGTCCAAAAGCACAGATCTTTCTGAAATATTAAGTGGTTTAATAACACGATCGGATTATTGATGTTTAAAAGTTTATCGAGATGTTCCTCTTTTATTTCCTTTTATTACCTACTTCATCCAATAAAGATTGAATTGAAATATCTAAAAAAAACGCATCTAGATTTACTTTTCACAATCAGCTGTCGGAACTATCTCTGGTTGCTGCCACTTGAACTGGCCTTTAATTATAGCTTAGATCCTACCCGGTAAAAACACCCCAAAGAAAAACATTAAAAATGACAAAACCAGAAAAACCCCTTTGTCACCCCCCCCCCCCCCCCCCCCCCCCCGTGTCCGCCAAACAAGCAGAGGGGTGTCGGTGGGATTGAAAAGTGTTGTCAGGTCGGTAGGCCGTCAATTTTGGCAGAACTCCCACTAATCTGGCAACACTTGCACCCCCCCCCCCCCCCCTTCCAATCTTTCTATGAAAAAAAAAATGGGGGTTGGGGAGGGGGGGGGGGGGGGTTTGCTGAAGAATAAGTGTTGTCAGACAGACCAAAAAACTTCGGGCATGCTCTTCGAAAAAAAAAAAAAAACATTTTCGTGTCTTGATATTGAATTTATATTTACTTTAACTCGGGAAAGCCGCAGCGCCTCAGAGAGGTTAAGTCGTCCATACCATGAAGGCCTGCGGCGCTGCGTCTAACGATAATGACGATGAACCGCGTTCAGCGATGACGATGATGGGTCAATCGAAGAGCTACAGACGTATGCCAGATATTTGAGAGCGACACATCTTTCCACTCGTACATTTAAACTTCGGAACCACAGAGACGTCCGAATGTCAAGAACATGTTACTCACGAAAACACATTAATTCGTTTCGTTTGTTCCGCATAATCAAGAAAGATCCTGCGCGCCATTAACAAACTGCCAAACTCTAGCGCTGTCTCTTGTTTTCGAGGACGGACAACGTATTTTGAGGTTTCTCGTGTTGATGATATTCCGCTCACGTTTTCGAGGTCGAGGTACAAGGTGACGATCATCGACAAAAGCTTTCCCGTTAGGCAAAGTGAACAAACTTAATGAAAATAAAACAGCGATTTGTATCCGCTTGCCACGCAACGTTCCCGCAGTAACATGGCGTATGCGAACAGGCATCTTCTCGTGCGTTCAACCACGTCCGCTTCCATTTGGAAACAAACTCCAAACATAAGTTGGGAACTTTTTTTCTTTTCTTTTCCTGCCAGCTAGGTCAGACGTTCTATAGGCAAATGAACATTATTCATGCGGATTCAAGCGTTTTCCGGCGCGCCCCGCGAGACCATGCAGTGTATCCCCGGTCACGTTCTGCGGGTGTCGCCCCACGGGGGGTCAGGTGGAACAACCGAGGGCCTCACGTCTCGGCCCGCTCACTGATCCCGCGCGCTCAACAACTTTGTCGATCCGGTGGACGAACGCTCGATGTATATTTAATCGCGGTACGTCATCCGAACAACTCCGCGCTCCTCACGTCTGCCCTCTTTAGTCTGCCCCGAATCGGGAAAGTGAAAACCAACTTTCCGGGGGTGGCTAGGGGCGAATATAGACCAACCGCGCGACCTCCAGGTTGGCGAGTCTCCTAGACAACGAAACAGTCAACACGATCCCTCCCGGACACGCCACAATCAATGCGCCGCTTTTCCGGGCCCGACAGATATTCAAAATGATCCACGCGCCGATGTTTTCGCTCTGCGAGAGACACAGGACGGAATGAACGACCTATATGGCTTTGCGAGCTAATACGAAGATCACCGTCCATGTTGGTTTCCGAGGTTGGGTGGACAGGGTGTACGCTGGAGTAAAGAAAACGCGTTAAATGCACCAAGCAAGAGGAAAATGCAGATGCAGGTTCACTCTATAAGGTGACGGTCGTCGAAGCGTTCGAATGTGCCGTGTTCTTTGATAAATATGGTGCACAGCCCGCTACGTCGTGGCTACGTCGTGGCTACGTCGTGGCGCTCTGACGAGACAAAGCGATGTACTCCAAGTAGAGCCACGCGAATTAACATAATTCGCAAACGTGAGGTAAGATCCGTATTAAGCCGGGGTCACGCTGTTTATACATCATACAAAAGACAGTCTGCAAAGACGAGTTACCGCAATATCAGTGGTTAGAATGCATCGTGGTAACTTTCCCCTTGAACTCATTGCCATGTGCTGCATTTGAAGCACGGATCTCGCGGTGACTCGGGTTCAAATCTGTATGAGACTCTCTTTTGTATGATGTATAGGAAGTATTCACTGGCGGCCATAGCTGTGTGCGCGACTGCTGAGCGCGTGCTGACGGCGAGCTTCCACGGTTCTTTTGTAACGTGCATTCCACACCCTCAAGATTGCCGGTCTTAGCAACCTAGTAATGTGGGCTCGTTCTGAGCATGCGCTCTAAACAGCACCTACAAATATGGCGCCCAGTGAATACTCCTTATAAGCAGCGTGACCCCGGCTTAAAACAACAGTTATTTCGTCGTGCGCATTTATTCACCGCGAACGTGCGTTTAATCCTGCGACGGATAAATCATGCATATGAGCGGCCTGTGCAACGTGAAGTACGCCACATATACCGCCGTTTGAACGTTATGCATGCATGGCGACTGAAGATAAAATCTATATAGTGGTACCGTTGCGCGACGTGGCTTCGTTAGTGTCCGTGCACAGCGGCAGTCTGTATGCTGATGTACCTCATGTGCTCTGGCTGCCACTGGTTGTGTCACCCTCTAACGTTAACGTTGAGGTCCCACATCACGATGAGCGGCATCGTATAGGGTCCTACAGAATGTCTCAATCAGCTGCCAGGCTCTTTAAATCGACCGCACAAATCGGCTTTTTAACCTATCGCGCTACGATTTTGTACAGCGTTGCCCACAGGAGGCGCACTTTTTCTATAAAATTTGCAAAGAGCGAACTTACCTGAGGAAAAAGTAAAAAAAAGGAAAAGTCTTCACTCGTATGGAAACGCAGCGAAGCCACCGGCCTTCAAACAATAGGGCGCCGTTTGGCATGGGAGACAAGAGATGGCGCAAGTGGTCGCGACGTTAACTGCCGCCAAGGGACGAGCATACGGCGCCGAGAGACGGCGTTAGCAAACGATCCGCTGCGGCTGCCGGTGACGCGCCGCCGTTTGCGAGCACGCTCCTAGTGGTCTACTGTAGATGCCGGCACCGCGCCACCGCGACAAACTAGACTGGCGGCGATGCTCCGCCATTTTTGGCTCAAGTGCGTCCCAGCATGCACCAGCATGGCGGTACTTTGGAACTTTATAAAATCCATCCAGCGCTTTACCGCAACCCAGAGCCGTATATGTAGAGAGTTTGGCCATTCGTTGGGAAGTATAGGAGACAAATGAGGAGACGCCATTGGCCGAAAGAAGGCTGGGCGTGATCCAGGGCGTCTTCACAAACTCGAATGTGGCCAATCAGAAGCCGGAAATAATACCCTGGCGGTGGTCGCGAGAAACAAACCTGATAACTGCGTGGGAGTAACTCTCGGTGACTGAAAATATGATGCACGTGATGTTTCAATCATGGTCATCAAAAATCATGGTGGAAGAGTGTGACTAGCGAAACGATCGACATAATCCGTACGGCAAGCGCCGAGGGCCGGGAATCTGCCGTCCGAGCGGTCACACTCTATCCGAGCAAAACAGAGTTCGAGCGGCGCGTTCGTTTCTTACATCTTTCTGCATGATCATGATCGAAACATCCCGTGGACCCTATATTTACCCATAAAAGGTCCAATGTCAGCGCATGTACCAGGGGAGCAAAACAAACGTATTGACGATACTCGCTCAAACTGTCTCTGAAGTAATACAACACCAGGAACCACAAACAGCTAATACGAGACGTGCAGTGTCCGTTTTCTCGTCTAGACTAAAAGACAAAAGTAGTGGTGGTACTCAGTTATATTAGTCAATACTAAAGGCAAGCGTGCATTTGCCGAAGTGGCGAGCACGCGTGTAGCAAGACTGTGTATGCATGAAAGCATTTCAACAGCTCATTGAAGGGGAGGCGTTAGAAAAGGTGATAGTGGTCGCGTCTATTTACCCTTTCTCCTTCTTTGTTTCTTACCACCAATGTGGTTCAGTTACGTGGAAAATTTACGCGGATATTTTTAATTCAGAAAATTCAGAGAGAAACTAGAGACTTGGCGTTCGCTCTATAGATGAGACACAAGTCGCACTTTTAGGCAGCTCGTCAATTTAATGCGTACCTAAAAATAAAATCCCGTCGTGCGCGAGAACCCGAACGATTCCGAACCTCGCCAAACTGGCGGGTTATTCTGGCGAGAGCGCCTCCGAGCGCATGGCACTGACAGCCCCTCTTCCTCTGTGCAGGAGTCTCACCGACCCCTTGTGCGGGTGACGGGGTTCGGACCCCTGATCACGGACAGCCTGGGCGCTATCCACACGTACATCACGGGCCTCATTTTGCGGCCCACGTCGCCCAACAGCTCTCTCTACCTGTCCCTGCCGGCTGTGCAACCGGACGCCGAGCGTCGGCTGTGCACGATGAGCGCGGGCGCGCACATGCCCAGCACCGCTCGACCTGCGTCATCGGCGTCCGCGACTCCCAAAGACCTCGGGGCTGGCATCTACGGAGACGCCACGGGGATTGTCGCCCAACCCCATGAGCTTGCGTCCGAACCCGAGTACCCCGTCAGACATAGGGAGGTGCGCGAGCTCAGGTAAGTCTAAGGCTGCAGTCTGTCTGTCTGTCTGTATGTCTATGTCTGTCTATGTCTGTCTATATCTGTGTATATGCATGTCTATGTCTATGTCTACCGACCTACCTACCTACCTACGTATACCTACCCATACCTACCTACCTACCTACCTACCTACCTATCTATCTATCTATCTATCTATCTATCTATCTATCTATCTATCTATCTATCTATCTATCTATCTATCTATCTATCTATCTATCTATCTATCTATCTATCTATCTATCTATCTATCTATCTATCTATCTATCTATCTATCTATCTATCTATCTATCTATCTATCTATCTATCTCCCTCTCTCTCTCTCTCTCTCTATATATATATATATATACACACCAACTCGACTGTCCGACGTAACGCCAGTGCGGTGGCATTGCTGTCGGCACTGCACATGCGCAGACGCTCCACTTGACACAAATGTGGTTTCTGCGCGCGTGCAGTGCCCACATACCTGGTGTGAGATAAGTTAGTCAACATCGTGCACTTGGTGTATAGCCTATGGCCGCTGCAGATTGAAGCGCTTACTTATCCGAATGACACAACACCTTGGAAAAGTCAGAGTCTAAAAAGCTCTCATATTGCCGCTCTAACGGCGGTGATCAGAGAACACGCTCGCCTAAATCAAGCTCCCCCGGATTGGTAAATCCAAAACACATACGAAGACAAACTTGTTCGAATGAATTCAAAGAAGCGAAAGCGTGCTGGCGAGCTGATTAGGAAACATCATCATCTAAACCCCGAGACACGGAGAAATAAAATAACGGACAAGACATCTTGTCCGGTATTTTATTTCTACTTGTCTCGGGGTTTAGATTACTATAATAAATTCCTCGCTTTCTGCTTTATATAGGTTCTGAAGACGCTCGCTTTCCCTGCTATGGAGAAGCTCAGTAATTCTGCCATTAGAGCGTCGGGTTTTAATCTGGACAGGGTGGGTAGGCTTACTTAAGAGAAGGGTTTACTACACTCGTGGACAACTTTCTGTGGCATTTCAGAAAAAGCGAAGAGTGCGCGTGCACAGCTTTCATCGGCTCTCAAGGTGCTCTCACGCTGCAGAACCCAGGATCTTGGGTTCAATTTCCACCCCTGCCCGTTTCGATCTGGATGAGCATCGTACCGGCGTGCGGTCGTGTATCACTACTGTGTGGTGCACGGTAAAGACCCCAGGCTAGTGGTTGTACTGCACTGGCTAAATTTCTAATCTACAGCTGGGAGACTCATCGCCCCTGTGAGGCAGACCAAGTTCTAGGCTTTATAAACGTACACACAACCCTTTTTTTTTTTTCAAGGTGATCAAGCGCCCGTTCGCCCAAAGCTTTGACTGCATAGCCGCAGAAAGTTTTCCGCGAGTATAAGAAGTATTCACTGGACGCCATATTAGTGGGTGCAGTCTAGAGCGCATGCTCAGAACGAGCCCACATAAATATGTAGTAAGACCGGCAATCTTGATGGTGCGGAACGCACTCTGCAAAACAACCGTGAAAGCTCGCCATCAGCACGCGCTCAACAGTCGCGCAGACAACTATGGCCGCCAGTGAATACTTCCTATAGACCTTTCCAACGTTTACAAAATAACAGTCGAGCGCGAGATCTTCACAGCCCAGCACGCGCGTGTGTGTCGCTTCGGGAAACGAGCAAAGCACGCGCCATATGCACGAACACCGAAAATGGTACCGGCCACACGTTCGTTTATGGAAAGGCCTATAGGCAGTATTCACGGGACGCCCCATCTGAGGGAGCTGTTTAAAGCGCATGCTCAGAATGAGCTCACGTTAATAGGTTGCTAAGACCGGCAATCTTGATGGTGTGGAATGCACGTTGCAAAAGAACTGTGGAAGCTCACCTTCAGCACGCGCTCATCAGTTGCTCACACAGCTATGGCTGCCAGTGAATACTCCCTACACTCGGCGTCAGTGTTTCTCGTTGCACGTTGTCAAGGTTAGTGTAGCTTCCGCAGTGGTACAACGCTGTCAAAGCTAGTGGCGCAAGCGCGTGGCTTCGTTTGGCGTGTCTTTCGGACGAGAGAGCGTGCGAATGAGAAGCAAGACGATGCCACGTGCTCTTAATTGTTGCTGTTTTAGGCTGCAACACTGTGAAAACTATGGTAGCCGTAACAACGTAGCAGAAAAAAAAAAGTTGATGCCGAGTATAGCAATGTCGGTGTTTTTAGGGTGCCTCAGATCCTTCTGTTTGGGTTGATGCCATCCTTTGTAATAGTCGATGCCGACAGCACGCGCTCACAAGGGAGATACAAAAAAAAAAAAAAAAATGTCGCCGCAGTCTGCGGCACGAGTACGTGCGTAGGCACACGCTCTTTCACGTGCCTCAGAAGAAAAAAAAAAGTGTTCGGAACAAAATGGCCAGGTGTCATCACCCTAAGCAAAGCGCACATGAAGGCACCCTAGGTTTTGTAACTCTGCATCATTCTTCTGCGTGAAATACGTTTTACATCTATAGGCACTCGATCATTTCTTCGATCAACGTGTTCCTACTCCCTTCTCCTCTTACCAAGCATACATTATATGATATAGTTCAGCTACTATTAGCGGCGAGATGTTTTAGTGGCGCCCTCCTATGGTTACCTTTCGTGACGTCATTACCTTGCGAACAACAAGTTCGATGGTGTTTGTAAGGAGCATGGTGGAAGCTTGAAATTATTGCGATCTTAAAGCAACACTACCAACATCGTCGAAATTGAAATTCTTCCATTCCTCTTATTTGCGTCGATGAGAAATCCTTTGCTGACGTCATAGTCAGCCTTCGGCCAATCGCGGAAGGCCGACCACAGCGACGCTTTCGATCGCGCACGTCGTCAATACCACCGCCACAGTCAGTGTCTTGAGAAAGCATTCAGCTGTGTACCCCGACTTATTGGTTGTACACTGGTGCAGGGAAATTGTCGAGGAAGGACGTGCCTCCAGCAGCTTCTCAAAAATTCAAGAATTTTACGAGCAAACATTCAGTTCACTCATTGAACTCAACGCACTTTTCAAGGTAAGATCATCCACTGCCCGCGAGGGCCGAACGCTGCAGTTTCGCGACATTTCATAAATAATTGATTGTGTGCTCGCGAACCCGTCAATTTTTAGGAGAACCCGCGGCAAGATGACGCAAAACTTGAGGACCCAGAAATAAAGAATGAGTTGCTGCATGCTGTGTATGACATGCTTGAGGAACTGGTAAGAATCTGCTTTAACTTGAACAACTCCTGTAGCGCTTCCTTGCCTCGGCAGCAATGGGCTATGAGAACTATCCAACCAGAAAACGAGTATTATACGCATTTCTGTTTTACTCGTAAAGTAAACTGTCCAACGTATTGCGTTTTGTGATTCCTATTGGTGTGTACTAGCGTTGCGGTTAATAAGCGCACATGTTCATGTTAATAAGCCCTTTGGTTTGACATTTCTTCGTTTCAGCCAACATACGTGAGCAAAGCCGTTCTAAAAGGCATTATCAACTCCCTGCTTGCTACTGATATCCGGCAAGTTTTACCTTTGACGTTTGTTCCTTTCACTTGGAAATTGTGATTGTACTTAAATAATGGAGTGACGCCCTTTCAATTTGTTTTCTCACCAGACTGAAATCTAAAGATGATACACGCGCCGTTTATATCCTTCTGCAAGTAAGTGTCAATATTTACTTAATTTATTTGGTTTATGTAGGCATTCAAGTTTATTAATGCGTGAGCAAGAAAGGAGGCCAAGCTGTCACTGATCACATCTATTTTTGGTTTTGTTTAGTCCTCAAGCGAACGTGCTAATTTACGTGACAATGTCAATATTTTTGTTGCTAACCACCGTTTCTATTTTCTAGAACCCCATCTTTAGCAGCCAGTCTTCATACACAGTGTTTGCTCACCTTCTGAGAAGAGTGGTGTCACTCAAAAGTGCTGACCATCAACTTCTCATCCACTGGTTTTCCAAGTACGACATTGTTATTTCATTTACTGTAAAATATATTATTATTTTTAGTATCTAAGAAAATAATAAATAATTATTAGCTGCCAAGCAACGCGGTTACGGCAGGAAAGCCCGATCAGTTGCCACATTTTGTCTTAGCCTCTAAGTGATGAGATGACAAATAAACATTGAATTGAATATGAACGGATTTGTTAATTATGCTGCCAGACGTTTAATTGAATCACCTTCAAATAATACAAAAAAGTTAAGCTAACTTTCCGAATACGTTATTTTACAGCAGGATAACATATTGCAGCTATGGCGTTGTACATAATTCTACGCTTATCGAGTTCAGCATCTGCACCATTATAAAAAGCGGAGTCTCCACATCTTCATGGCTTGTTGAAAAATTTAGTTTCAAAATATTACGACCTTCAGAAACTTACTAGAAACCTTACAGTTCTCCAGCAGACAGGCTTCGAGGCCTGGTCAAACGCCTGCTCCAATTCATCACCATACGGGAATTCCCTCCAGCAAACGGTCACAAATTACCATCCATAAGCAAGAGCCGGTGGTGGATTCCATGTGCTACTCGAGTTCTGGCACTAATAAGTGAGTCAAGACTGTTTGGTGGCGCAAAGTTTACAAGCGTTTTGCTAAATTGTATTGGCAGCAATGCACATATTATCTGCATTATTTTTTAGTTAATCATCAGAAGTTAATCTTTTAAATAAAGCTCTATAGCCCCTTAGCCGTTCCATGAAGTCAAGAAAGTTTAGCTTTAAACGCGGTGAATATGATGTTTGTATTCAATGCGGCTCGTACGTACAGGAGCACCTAGATATTACTTTTAAAGAACACGACTCTCGTTTTGCCCAATGCCCCAACTTGGCTGTTAGGGCTGACAAAATAAATCTAGTCCCGTAACATTTTTTGTCCCACCAGATGCAGCCAACAATAAAAAGACTCCAAACATTTTGAACTACACAGACTTTTACAATAGTGCCTTGGACCACATCGACCTTATGTCTGAATACTACAGGTGGCAATCTCCCGGCAAGCACTCAAAGTAAGTCATCGTGCACCTTTGCAGTTCAATGGTGTTTGAAATTGTAACTACAATGAACTTGATTTTTAGCAGGATACTGACGAAAGGCAGTGTAGTCATAAAAATAGTACGAAAATGGGAATACTTAGAATATAATTGAATATCGCCCAAACACGTTAAAACACCTTAGAGTTTACTTAACTAGAGTTTAAGAAGTTAAAAATTCTATTCTAATACGAAGTTCTAAAACAAAGCTTCAAAACGACTTTTAAAATCTTATTAAATTGAGGTCTTGTATTATATTGTCTTTCGTATAAAATCAAAAATGAGATCTTGTATTATATTGTCTTTCGTATAAACTCAAACTGAAAAATGCTGCTTTGTACCCATATACCTTATAACCTTTTTTTGTGTCAAGGACGGATATAGTGTGCACACTGAAGCAGAATTGAAGAGTATAATTTTAGCGGCCGCAATACCAGTATGCTAGTGGGTTAGAGCCCCTACTCTACTCTAGCAATGATTGTGACGGAAATAAAGGCACAATGTATTGTCATTTATGCAGGTTCTCCTACTGCCAGTACCCTTTCATACTCAGTATTGTAGCTAAGAAGTCTATTCTCCAACGAGACTCTGAACAACAGATGATCCTGAATGCTAGGGTAAGGATGTTTTCAAGGTTTTATATGCTTCCACGAGCGAATTCGAACACTGCACACGCCCAGATTGCGGTATTCCACTTTAAAGCTTCTCAGCTATACTTGCACTATGGCACCAACTGTTTGATTTTTTTTGTACCGCCGTTGGTGCAAGAGGAGAGTGAAAACCCCTAAAATAGGGTTGAGGGATACCTCACTCTTCGAAATAAAACAGCCCAAGGCAGTGCCACCGTACAAGTGCGATGTGGTTTTTATACACCTAATTTCTAGTATTCCTTGTAAATGAAAATCCACCACATTACCAACATTACCTAGTTCTTGTAAATGCGTTTAGGACAGGAAATTAGCAACATAAACAAAGTTGTAGATCGATTGATACTTGAACACCAATTTTCTATTTACAGCGCAGTCTTCTGAATCGAGCCCTCCACCATCAAGCTCCTGACATCGATGTCTTCTTTCTCAATCTGAATGTTCGACGATCATATCTTGTATCTGACTCGCTTAATGAGGTACGTAAATTCTACGAGGTTTTACTGCGTACGTATCGTTTTACTGTTCAGGAGTCAGAAAGGAACCAACAATACAAACACTTGAATGCTGCAAGATAGTTAGTGAGGGGTTCCATGATGTATTTCAGATTGCTCGGAAGCAGACAGACCTGAAGAAAAAGCTAAAGGTCACCTTTGTCGGTGAGCCTGGTCTCGATATGGGAGGTCTGACGAAGGAATGGTTCCTCCTGCTCATACGGCAGATATTTAGTCCTGACTATGGTATGACTGTCCTTGCAAATTTATTTGGCAATGCTTTCTGACTTGTTTTCTTTTTTTTTTTATGCAGGGATGTTTGTGTACCATAATAAGGCAAGATGTTACTGGTTCAGCACCACACAGCTGGGAAACCTCAGGGAGTACAACCTGATAGGAGTTATATCCTTTGAAAAAACATAGTTTCAGATAGTGCATTGTGACACCAAAATCGGTGACAGGTGTAAGCCACATGAGAGTGCAAAACTTGCTTGAAGCAACGAAACCTTGAATAACGTTAACGAGGGCTTAGTGACACTTCCTTGAAATTGACTGTCCGTTGTGATTTGAGGGCTGGCCTTATATGAGCTAGCTCTCGGAGCACACTTCGACAGAGGATGCCGAGCAGATGCACTAGCATATCGTAACAATATCAGACGCATTTTGTGAAGATATTTGAAGACTAATTGAAAGGGTCATGCTACGCAGAAAATAACATTTCAGATAACTATGTCGGCACAGAATCAATCACATTTATTAAAGTTGTGAACAAAGCATTAGTTTCACGAACAGATTAGCTGCGGATTCATCGCCTCCACCCGTATACAGTAAGGCGGCTATGTCTGAAACGTATGTGATGTCAGCTGCCAGTGTCCCTCGCTTTCTCGACTTCTCCATTGTCCTTCTCCATGGAGATCACTCAACAATTGTGCGATGGCAAGCAATTTCGGTTGCGGAAAGACAACGAGGGAGGATTGTAGCAAAAGAGTTTTGTGGGCTTGGCCGATTATGTTAGTTCAGTCATGGTTGTCTGGCACCGAGATAATAATTGTGTAAAAACAAATTGTGTAACCCCGAAAATATTTAAGCTTGATGGGTGTTTTAGGTAACTTATGACAATACTTAGAAAAGCTAGTTCAGCTACGCATGTCGAATCAACGTAGTATTGTTCAGAATCCTATTGAGCCATTCAATATTTTTTTTTTGCGCTGACCAAACTGATTAATCAACACATATTAGTTATTCAACTTCTTAAATACTTATTTGTGCGCAAACCCTTCAATTCGGAAGTTTTAGAGCGCGTTGAAAAATATTCCATCGTGTCGTTTCCATCAAAATAGCCTTCATGTGTCGAATTTTTTCGAGCTTGAAAGAACGATTTTTAAATCTTAAAAGCTTTTGAAAAAAAAGTTAAAAAAAATCCACGTGACTAAGGACGCTGACATCTCATCTGGCTAGTGGGTACTCCCACGGAGTTTTGTTAAACCTAGCGCGAAATTTTCAAGCTTTCCTAAAATATCAACAGAATTAGACACACAAAGGACAATGGGATGTTTCTCAACACGCTCTACAACTTTTTGTATCGAAGCGTTTTCGCACAAATTAATACGCAAAACGTTTGCTAATTAATCTGTGTTAACCTGTTTGGCACATCACAAAAATTATATTTACTTCCGCAATAGGGCCTAACAATACTGCTATAATTCAACGCAGCGTTTTTTTTTTTTTTGTCTTTTTAAGTCTTGGCAGATGTTAGCTGAAACACCCTGGACCTTAAATAAAAACTTCAAATCGAATAGTTGAACGTTTGATTTGTATGCTGTGACTTCTCTAATTAGCCACGGTGTCAATTTATATTTCTAAGAAAATGAATCAGAATTTATATAAAAAAAAAAGTTCCTTAACCGTTCTCACCTCATGGGACTGGCCGTATACAATTCCATCATCCTGGACCTACATTTCCCCACAGCCTGCTACAAAAAGCTTCTGAACCCCCCCGTAGTTCCTCATAACATTGAGAATGCAAATGTAGGCATCTGCAAGTTCACAACTGATGACCTGGCAGAAGTGATGCCGGTAAGTGTAAACAAGGTGTCTAGTGTATATATAATTCTCTACAAGTCTACTATATCATGGATGTCATTCTTCTCTGTAACGTAGGTTAACTCGTTTGATGAGTTGGGTGAAAAGGGGGACGGTTCTGATGGTTTATTCCGCTGTGAATATGGTAACCAAGTTCCACGAAATACGAGAAAAGCCTCAAGTATAAATAAACTGCAATATGAAAGAAATACAACACTCCGCGCATTTAATATTCGTGTTGTTTTCCAACCTCAGTTGTAGACATTAATTATTTACCAACTTAGATTTACCACAACGATGAAGAGGCAGCAGTCCGAGCTAACATTATGAGCCCCTACTAATTCTGGAGAGTAATTTACAGTTACATAAATGACTTACTTGAGTTATCTCAAACTTTGCACATGAGAGTAGCATGCTTATTACGACGAGAGATCTTGTCCGCAGTCAGCGTGTTCCCACACGTTTGTGAGCGAAGTTTTAACACATTTTAATCAGTTGCCAATAAACATAGGCGGGTGTAGATAAAAATGGAATTGCATTGGATGATTTATTTATGCTAGTCTCCAGGTAATTAAATGCACAGCTGTAACTGAGACTGCCCCCTTTTATTTTACTTGTTTGAATGTGCTTCCATGTGAACATTACGCCTCATTTTCACATTGGGTCGCAACCACCAGAATCAAGGTCACCAGAAGATGGCGTTTAAAAACCACCATCATAATGCGCTTATTGGACTCCTGCCTTCTTGACGGGGGGCCAGAGGGTAGGCAGGGGGATAAGGGAAGGGACAGTGATGGGGTGATATAATCCCGTGACTTTGTTCATCTGCACACTGCAAGCACAGCAATATTTCAGCGTTAGCTGATAAAACAAGAAAAGCGTCTTCACACAGGTGTCAAATGCTTTAATATCAAACAGTTTCGAATAGTCAAAGTCCTCGTTGTGCCGCGCTCGACGAAATTATCAAAATGTACCGTGTTCAGCAGTTAACAAGTACGAAACTAGGTCTTAAAAGCCCCTTTAAAATTCTTAGTGTCAGCAACATGCACTGGTGACAGGGACATGACTGGTGAATAAGTTTTTCTAAACGTTACAACTGCGTCGGCTCCAACAAAACGGGGTAAAAACCGGTTTTGTTGGAGCCGACGCAGCTGTTGCTATAGCAACCGTACGACGCAAGTGTGTGAATCGCCCTTTAAGGCACGTTCACACACTTGTAACCGAGTAGGGCCGACTGAGACAAGACCGGTTCTTAAGCCTCTTGCGACGGCGTAGGACCAGCTCCACAGCAGCGCATCTGGTCCTCAGCCGTCGCAAGAGGCTTAAAGAAATGGTAAACCGAAATTTGGATTAAAAAAAAAAAAAAAAAAACGCTGGAGATGTAGGCGGGACGCTACAATCCTTCAATATCTCAAATGGATGGCCATATTTTTTGAAAAAGAAGTCGAGATTGAACCAGGCCGACGAGGCGCGTGACCGTCAAGATACCTAGTTTCCGCCTCTCTTCGCTTCGCTCCCTCAATACCGCGAGGCGGAAAAGACGCGAGGCCGTTCCCTCTCATTCTCGGAGAAACATGACGTCAACATTCCTGCCAAATGCGCCTCTTTTTTTTTTTTTTGAAAAATACGGTCATCCGTTCGAGATATCGCTGTATGAGTGGTGTTTTGGTGTTTGTAGCATCCGGTTGCACGTTTTTGCCGCGTGTTTTGGAGAATCCAGATTTCGCTTCAGCATCCCTTTAAAAACCGGTGATATCTCAAGGTTGGTTCACATGCGTGAGTTCGACCAATCGCGACTGCAACGGCTTGCGACGTTAATCCTTTTACGGGTTGCTATGGCAACGGGGAGGCTGTAAGCGGTATAAAACCCCGTTGTCATAGCAACCCGTAAAATTATTAACATCGCAAGCCGCAGTCGGCCGGACTCACGAAAGTGTGTAAACCAGCCTTCAGTCAGTCTTCCTCGGTTGCAAGTGTGTGAATGGACCTTTAGAGACAACGACATGGCTGACGAGCAACAAAACTGTTGATTTTGGTACAGCCAACAATAGAAGGAGTTGGCGTTAATTTTATGACCCTATATATGTTATGTCGTATTAATTATATTTTTTTAAGATGTTGCAGTGATATGTCAATGCGATATTGAATTTTTAGGATGTTGCAGTAGGCTTGAAGGAGCTTCTGTCATATGAAGGAAATGTAGAAGAAGACTTCTGCATGAACTTCCAGGCAAGTTGATCAGGGGCTCTTTACAATCTTTGTGAAATAGCTGATCTACCTAGTCTGGCTAATCTGGCATATAACTCGTTACATGCTCTGTTTATATCAAGGTCTCCGTTGAAGAGTTTGGGGAAGTAAAAACACACACTTTAAAAGTGGGTGGTGAGGACATTCCAGTGACGAGCGAAAACAGGAATGGTAAGGCAGCCTGTCTTCTCATTTTTAACAGTCTTCTGCGACTTATTTAATAGAATTAAGAAATTTACTTCCACTCCCCTATCAGCAGTTTTCGCACCTTGTGAAATCAACCTACTATGCGAAAGCATGTTTCGCGAGAAAACTATCCAAGCATTAGCAGAAACAATTCTGCCCTTAGTGTTTCATGAAGGAGTACACTACTTACGACAGCTGAAGGAAGTGACCCTCAAGGTATCGCAACGAACTTATGAGGAAGTAAACAAGAGTGAAGCACGTGTTTCTATGCTCTTATAACTGGTTTTACTTGACATTATTACAAATGTCTCTACCAATTTGAATAACTAAATATTTTAACTTTCAAAGATCATTAATAATTGGGGAAGAATAATACATTAATAATAATGTAATAATATAAATTATTACCTGTCTTTCTACATGATACGTTCTCTTATTTTTCCTAATTAGAATACGTCGATCTGTACGTGGACCTTGTTTTGAACAAGGCAATTGCTCAGCCCTTCAAAGCTTTTTACCTGGGGTTCCACAGCGTCTGTGCATCAAATGCCCTCATTGTAAGTCATTCTACCCTCCGTATTTCATAAAAAAAAAAACTATGAACAGAATTGTGTTCGTTTTGCCCTAAACCCTTTGACGTTCAAGTTTTTTTGTTTTTTTTTTCCCAAAACAATGTTTATTAGTGGTCGGGTTTGATTTTCAAATGAATAGGATAAAGAAATGGTCAATGCATAGGGTTTTCTTAACTATCTAGTGGGAACATGTGCAGTGCTTGCAAGCTGTTCAGGTTTAGAAGCATCAAATGGAAATATTGAAGGCGAAAAGTCGCAACCTTTCTTACATTGGGTTTCATTTTGGCGAGTTCCCATTTTGGCGCGTCCGCTTCCCCGACATTTCGGTGGTTTCAAATTTCAAGCCGGAGATACTTTACAGAGCTTCTCCATCAGATGGTAAGCTCTCATATTGTAAATTAAATTCTAAGAAGCGTTCAAAATTCCTAATCTGAAGAGCCGGCGCTCCGATTGCATTACCATCAGAGCAGCCGACATGCGAAGCGACCTTGCGTATCGCGTGCCCGAAGCATTTTTTTTAACGATATATAGACCTAGCAAAGCGAAACAATGTGTGAATATAATGTTTATGGCTCGCCAAAGTCATTACAAATCACACACCTCCCGCGGTGCATGTGGATTCGCGTTTAGGCGGGCACTTTCAAATGTCTAATCGCCGCCGTACACCGCAAAGGGTTAATAAGGGTTAACGACCGGTTAAAAGGGTTAACGACCGTAAAAGGGTTAATAGAGTGCCCAGAAATCTGAATGCTAGGGCTTGCGTGCCAAATAAGTTATTACTTAATTTGGAAGTCTGGCGCACACCAGCGAAAATCTGGGGTAAATGTTGATTCTAGGGGGTATTCACTGGACGTCATATTTGAGGGCGCTGTTTAAAGTGCATGCTTAGAACGAGATCACATTACTAGGCTGCTAAGACCGGCGATCTTAATGGTGTGGAATGAACGTTGCAAAAGAGCTGTCGCGCACACAGCTATGGCCGCCAGTGAGTACTCCCTATACCCCGGTATTTTTTAGAAGTCAGCCAAAATCTTGGCCACACTATGTCTATGCCTCAATAAGCCTCCGTGAGATTTCTGGCACCTCGAAGGGGATTAGTTAGAACCCTCGAAATCGGGCCTGTAGTCCGGCATATTACTTTGGAGTCAATGAGATAGCTAATAGAATGTTAAGGATGAACACATTATGTATGAGAACAGAAGCAGATATCGTCAGTAATAACTTATTGGAAATGACTCAAAACTAATCCAAATTAATGACACTTGAAGGACGCAGTGCAAGCAACCTTTGTCACGCACGGATCACAGGGAAGAGGAGGGTCTTAAAAAACTATTGTGATGGTTTGCTGTGCAAGAAAAACGCACTTGATAAAATTAAAACAAACAGAAGATAGAAGAAAGACAACATACATGAATGGCGCAGACTAACAACTGTAATTTCTTTCTCCTGTTTCTCGCACCGCTCCGTGTTTTGAAAAAAAAAATTATTGTGGCTGGAAAACCTTAATGTTTGGTGCCTTGCATTTTTATGCTTCCAATCTCGATGGTGTTCGCTATTCCGGTGAAGTGATCGATTTTTTTAAAACAACACAGCCCATCACAGCTTTTTCGGTGGACGTGAAGGACATGTACCACAACATTTGCCAGGAAAGAGCAATACAGGCAGTGGAAGAGGGCATCGACGCTTACGGCTCTAAGTTTTCAAGACCAGTTTGGAATCAGCATTAGAGATTTCCTAAGTCTTTTAAGGACCTATTTAGGTTCCCTAAATGTCATGTTCGACGATAACGTATACACTCAAAAAGACAGTAATTTGATCAAGTGCGTTTTTCTTGCATCTACGCAGCGTATTAAAC
Source organism: Ixodes scapularis (assembly GCF_016920785.2). Classification (NCBI taxonomy): domain Eukaryota; kingdom Metazoa; phylum Arthropoda; class Arachnida; order Ixodida; family Ixodidae; genus Ixodes; species Ixodes scapularis. Next base: position 8,186,575 of record NW_024609884.1, on the reverse strand, counting down.
CATCACAATGCCTAACAAACTAGCCCATATCCAAGCATTATTAAAAGAACTAGACGGAAGAAAAACAGCTAAGAGGATTAGAGCTTTATATATCGAAAATGAGAGACAAAAAAGGCATGAGACTTACTTAAACAGCTGAAACACAGGTGCGAGCAGCTCGCTCTATCTCACTGGAACCTAGACTTTAAATCCACTCTCAATTAACCTCGCAGAGCCTCACAGTTGAGCCGTCTGCAATCATTTGATGTGTACTGAGTGAGAAGTTTTCATATGAAGTGTTCCAGATTCGTGTTTAGTGGGCTCTATGATTCCAAAAGGAATAAGGTCTTGCTGTTCCATCCTACAGATGCTTCGACCGGAGGAGGTTGAAATGCTTGTCTGCGGCTGTCCGAAGCTGGATTTAGAAGAACTCCGAAAAGTGACAATATATGATAACTTTGATGAAAATGAACCAATCATCAGGTATTCTCATTTCGTTTATCAGAACATATCAAAGCTAACTGAGATGTAACAGCAGTCTTGAATGACTACTTGGAAAGCAGTTCACTTTGCAAAAAGTTTTAAGCAATACCGTGCTTGTCGCTAATAAGCAAAACTTAGCATTTAAATGCGCACATATCCCTTTCAGAGATTTTTGGGACATAGTAATATCCTTCAGCCCTGAAGTACAGAAGCAGTTCCTACGATTTGCAACGGGAAGCGATCGCGTCCCCGTAGGAGGGATGGGCGAGATGACCTTCAAAATATCTTCCCTAAACAACAACACAGACATGTAAGTATCGGTTGATATCTAGTCTTGTATACAGATGTATGTCTGCCCGGATCAAACAACAACGCAACCAACATGGCAACAACACAAGTACGATTGCTACAATAATTAGTTGAAGTATGCGTAATCAAAATAAGCATACAGATTATAATTTATAGATTAACTTCATTAACACTTATCCGGGGGAAAATACTGCTTAGCGACAGAAAGTGACGTTTTGATGTGCTGTCTCGCAAGAGTGCTATAACTACGCCACTACAGGTATTTATCTTCAACTGTTGAGTAGCCAAACGGATCCACCAGCTTGAACAAGGAATCACGCATCGATAGTGTGCAAGCAGTTAAACCCTAGCACACACTCAACTAAAAGCGACGAGGGTCAACTTACCTCTTGCTCTTTTCTGGACAAAAATCTAGCCTTAGAAAAAAAAATAACTGCCAACTTTGACACTTTGTTTATGCATATGGCAGCGTCTTGCACCTCTAAGATATATGCTTCTTGAACGAGTGATATTTCAAGGTAGAAGGCAGGAGGGAAGAATAAATGAACAGGCTATCTGTTGAAAGCAAGTCCCAAGAGTTTATGCTCAAAACGTAGCCGCAACTAGAGCTTGTGCCTCCTTTTCACTCAGGCTGCCCGTGTCCCACACGTGCTTCAACCAGCTTGTGCTGCCCAAGTACAAGAGCAAGGACGTTCTGAGGGAGAAGCTCATCATCGCCATTTCCAACGCTGAAGGGTTTGGCCTCGAGTAGTTCCTACGAAAGACAATGCTGAAAAAGAAACCAGAAAGGGGCCTTAACATTTCTTTGCTAGAGCACGACACCTGATTTTCTGGCAAGGCAACAAAGCATCAATAAAGTGGAATTGTTTGAGAGAGCCAAAACACGGGCAGTTGAATTTACCATGCAAGTCACATAGTCAAGAACGTCTGCACTTAGGAACTGATTGAGATCCTTTTAAAACCACGCAGGAACAAGATAACTTTTTTTTTTTTAATGCGGGGGCTTTAATTTACGTTGTGAAGGTGGTTGGCCAGCGAAGCTGTGGTATCATCTGCAACGATTGCCCACTGCTCTATTATACCAAATGCCGTCGCTGGTTGTCTTGCCGTTTCTTTTCCCTTTTGCCGCTCCTGGTATTCGCGCTGCTCCACGGTGCTGCAGCAACAACGAAATCAGTTGCTATACACCGTTTCACCTTACGTCCAATCGCGGCCGATGTTATGAGCCATCGGAGCCAATCCAAGGCCGTTTGAGTGTCACGTGACCTCAGAGAGGGAGCACAGCTTAGGATAGCTCGTAGCGGCCGCTGCATCTGGACGTAAGGTGAAACGGAGTATAGGCAAATCCTTTTTTTTTTTTATTTCAGTCTGTTCAGACAATACATCTTGTCTGCAGTACCAAGGCAAAAGACCAGAAGTTCTTACGAGGCCTTGGTACCGCTACATAAATGAAATATTAAAAAGACAATGACACTCGTCGACAGCAGAGCACACTAAAACAAGAAGCGCTCTTAAATAAAATGTAATGAATAACAAAATATAAATATCAATGACATTTACATAGTACACATTTTTTATACTATAAAACTATACTGTAATACCGTAACACAAAAAGAAAACCTACACCAAAAACAACAACAACAACATAGATAGCAACGAGGATAAAACCAGATATTTCAGATCAGTTCGCAACATTTGTGGGCAAGAGAGTTTCTTTCACGATGCTTTTGTATTTGTTTAGCGATATATTTTACATAATAAGTGTATGAAGATAACTATGTGTATTAAGGAAGTTTGGAATTTGAAATGAGAGCGTTTGTCTGCCCATGTTTGTCCTGATTTTGGGGAGTATATACTTGTCATTTCGAGTCTTGTGACGGTGGTCGGGTCTAGTGCATGCAGATGGATAGCTAGGTTCTTGAAGTCTATGGTCATGGAATATGTAGAGTGCTAGTTTATAAATGTAGAGATGCTCAAAGCTCAAAATTTTATACTTCTCAAAAAGCGGAGCTGTATATGCATCATAAGCAGAATTTTGCATTAAACGAACAGCCTTTTTTTTTTGTAATAAATGCAGATGTGCGATATTTGTTTTTGTCGTCTGACCCCAGACAAGAAAGCAATAGTAAACCTTGGTATATATCAGCGCATAATACAGTTGGTACTTCAGCCATTCCGGTAAAAGATGCTTTGCAGATGAAATTAGGCCTATGGATTTTGAGATTTCGTTTCGTATTTTATTTACATGGTGCGTCCAATTGAGGCGTTCGTTAAACCATACTCCAATAAACTTATGATTATCGACACGCTCAATTTGAGCTCTTTCGAATTGCAGTTCAAGGTGAGTATTGTGGGCGCGATTTTTTGAGGAAAAAATTACATATTTTGTCTTTTCTGTATTGAGAGATAAACCGTTAGCCACCAACCAGGATGAAAGTTCAATTAAATATTTGTTTATTGTGGTCTCTAGTTCGCTAAGATTGGCCCCAGAAAAAATGCATTTGTATCATCGGCATACAGTATTAAATCTTCGGTAGATTGTATATTATGTATGTCATTTATATAGACGAGAAACAGTAAAGGTCCCAGTATCGAGCGTTGTGGTACGCCATTTTTTATTAACCCTAGAGGCGATTTTATGTTATTATGAACCGTACACTGTGTACGAGATGTAAGGTAACTTGTAATAAGCTTATGCGCAGTCCCGCGTATGCCATATGTCTCGAGCTTTGAAAGGAGTGTGTCATGTTTTATGGAATCAAAAGCCTTTCTAAAATCGATAAATAAACCATATGTAAAACATTGTTCTTCAATATTACGTAATATTTTTCTTTAATGTGCAAAAGCGCTAGTTCGGTAGTTTTCCCCTTTTGAAAACCATACTGTTGTTTGATTATGACATCGTACCTAGAAAAAAATTTTTGAAGCCTTTCATTAATTGCTTTTTCAATTACTTTTGAGAACAACGGCAACACTGATATTGGTCTGTAGTTTCCTAACTCATGCTTTGAGCCACCCTTATATATGAAAGGCTAGTGACGTCACTCCCCACGACGGAAGCTGCCGTTCTCGCGGCAGCTTGTGCAACAGTAATCTTTACCACGAAACGTATGCGGTGAGCGCTACGTGCTTTGGATTGCTATCAGGAGCGCCTTATCATCAGTTATGTGGTTAGGAATCTTAGGATGCATGTTTTGTGCTTTTCTTTATTGGAACGAATGCTGTACTGTATGCTGTATGCGTGATGTATGCACCTTTCGCTTCTATAGCTGCAAGTTTTTTTTGTTTGTTTTTTCTTTGTGAGGAAGCCGACACCAAAAAATCCGACCAACGAGCTTCGTTGTACAATGTAATATACTTTTGGCGGAGCTTTAAAACGCTCTGTTGAGAAAGCGTGACACCGGTAAACGTCCCCCCCTGGCACACACTACACACACAATATACGTATTTAAAAACTGAGGTGTGTGCCTACCAGATTTCTCGGGTTTCTGGGTGGTTCCTCGTTCAAGATTCTCTATACTGCTGCGCTCCCGACGTCATTGCCATTTTCGTTGCCCTATAATGCCAAGGCTGTCAATGTCTTCCCAATACGTATGCTTCTTACACAATATACAACTTCCGTGTGGAAATATTCGAGCCGTCTGCACATTTCGCATTGATGGTTCGCAACTGAAGATTCAGTGGCGTACTCACGGTCTGAAGCCTTGGGCGGCAGAATTCGAGAGGAGGCAAATTTCAGAGAGGGCCAGGCTAGGGTGGCGCCGACAGTTGGCAAGCTAATCTTAACCCTGCGCGTATAGTACGAAGAAAGCAGGACTGTGCCTCCTTGTCTAACCGCATAAAAAAAAAAAAGAGGAAAGAGCACACATGCAGTTATTTACAAAGGACAACTTGCTCCTTTAATTAAGTGGCGCTACGTGTGCGCTGGCAGTCAGTTCATCGAACGACGTTTCATCGACAGATATTTTCATCGACACGGGATGTTTCATCGAGGGATTGTTTCATCGACAAATCGTTTCATCAACAGCTCAAACTAGGCTTTTTTTCTTTTTTTTTTTAATAAGCTGCATAAGATTGTTGCCGCGAAGCGGCGTGTACGGGTCGGTCAGGTGGCTTAACATCTTTGTAATGAGCCACCGCAGACTTTCGCCGCAAAGTGGCGTAAACGCAAGGCGGGGGCGGTGGTTGACAGGCATTCGTGATACCGCTTGACGAAATGTCCCTACAACGTGCAATTCGCGTAACGAGTGTCGGTGAAACGTTCGTGTCGACGAAACGTGTGTCCAGGAAGAGTTGTCCACGAAACGTAATTCCACGAAACGAGTTTCAACGAAATGATAGGGGCCCCCAAGGTTACGTGAACGAAGGCAGAGGGGCACGGTGTCATAAGATGGACGCAAGTCTTTGTACCGGTACCAGCAGCACGAACACACACGCGAAAAACAAAAGCAGCGTATCGCACTCACTGCTCCACGCAGAAGAGAGTCGGCCCAGGTCGTTGCCAGGTGGCCAGCTTGACTCGCCAAACGAAAGCGAAAGGGTCTATGCCTTAATTAAACGTGAGGAAGATACATAGAAAGGGGGGGGGGGGCGCCCCCCCCCCCCTTTCTATGTTTCTTCCTCATGTTTAATTACTGCTACCAACACGCTCGTTTTGTACTCGGGTCTATGCCTGAAACATTAAACAGCGAGACGCTGCGATTGAACCTGACCGCGGCGATGCAGTGGCTCCCGCGCCAGTTCGTGTTTCTTGACATATTCTTATATTTCTTATCATTATTCTTATATTTCTTATCACTTGAAAAAGAGCAGGCCCTGCTCGAAACGTCGAAATTAAAGCCTCTGCTGCTGGCCACAATTTTTTCTACGTCTGATACTCTCTTGGCAGCGTTGGGTAAAGTACATATAAAAACTACTTCAAGTAAAGTGTAAAGTAAATGAGACGTGATGTACTTCAACTAAAGTAGTAAGTACACTGGGTGCAATGTACTTGAAGTAAAGTACTATAAATACAGTGCACTTCCAAAGTGAAGTACACGTGTTATAACACAATCTTTCATGATGCTCTTTCATTCCCTATACAGCGATTTTTTAACTGGTATGCATTGCCCAGGGGTAATCAGAGGAGCATGACCTATTTTCAAAAACAGCGGGGAATATTTGATAAAGTCGAGTGGCCACAGAGTAGTTATTTTCAGGAATGAAGCCAAATTCAGAAGTTCCTCTTCCGACTTTGGCGCCACTTGCACTGGATTGTTGCACCCAAGGGGGTTAAATGTACTAGGGGAGAGCATGACGTCCGCCCCGTAGCTTCCGCAAGCAATCCTCTCATAGAGGAGTGCCCTCTCCCTAATGAAAAAAAAACAAAACAGTGAGTGTGCAAGCGAGCTGGTGATAATAATCATAATGTGACAACTGGGATCGGGGTGCGAGAAAATTAAGTAAATTTCAAGTCGAAGGAAAAGACAAAAGAGGATTTCATTTCATTTCATTTATTGAACCTTAAGGGCCCGTGAGGGCATTACATAAGGGGGGGATCATTCATATTATACATTGGAAAAACAGACAAAAAATAATACATTCAGGAAAAGGTTGGTAAACAGTTAACAACATAAAAAGTGCGATTGAAGACTTGATTTAAAGGCGTTTGGTTCTACGATGGTGACGATGGAGGATGGGAGGCTGTTCCAGTCTTTGATAGCTTGTGGGAGAAAAGATCGGTTGAAAGCGTTTGTTGAGCCAGAGATCCTTTTGATGGTACAGTCATTGTTGAGGCGAGATGATGTTCGATCGGGAGGTGATAATAATGCTGTTTTAAGTTCAAGACAGTCATAATAAATTTTGTGAAGGAGGCAGAGCTGAGAGATGTTCCTACGAAGCTGCAAAGAAGAAAGGTTGAGTTGACTTTTTAGGGAAGAGACACTGATGGAGTTATCGTACGTGGAGAGGATGAAACGAGTGGCCCTGTTTTGAATTGCTTCCAGATGATTGATAAGGTAGCCTTGAGGGGGGTTCCAGATGGAGGCAGCATATTCTAATTTAGGTCGGATAAGTGTGTCGTAGGCCAGTTTGCGGACAGTTGGTGGAGCAGGTCGAAGGTTACGTCGGAGTACTCCCAGGGTCCTGGAGGTGTCTGCGGAGATGGCTTCAATGTGATTATTCCATGAAAGGTCTGATGTTAATTTTACACCAAGATATTTGTACGAAGGAACGGTCTCAATTAAATCGGAGCCCAAGTAATATTGGTAGGACAAAACAGTTTTTTTTCTAGTGAAACAGATTAGTTTACATTTAGATTTGTTTAATGGCATCAGCCACTGTTCGCACCATCTATTAATTTTTACTAAATCATCTTGAAGTTGAATGTTGTCATGCAAACTTGTTACTTTGTTATATACGACACAGTCATCTGCAAACAGACGAATATTAGATAAAATGGTGGCCGGAAGGTCATTTATGAATATTAAAAAAAGTAGGGGACCCAGTACGGACCCTTGAGGAACACCAGATGAAACGTTTGTTAGGGCAGACTCATGGTAATTAGTAACGGTGTATTGCACGCGGTAAGAAAGAAAGTCACGTATCCATGAGAAGATTAGCGGGTCAAGACGTAGTGAAGCCAGTTTGGATAGTAGTCGTTGATGGGGAACATGATCAAAAGCTTTCGAAAAATCCAGAAAGATGGCGTCAGTCTGAGCCCGACACTCGAGATTAGTATGTAGGTCATGGATGAAGTCGCAAAGCTGCGTCTCACAGGAGAATCCCTTTCTAAATCCATGCTGCTTTTTGAAAAAAAATTTATGAGTGTTTAGGTGACTCATAATTTGCGAATATAGTATATGCTCAAGAAGTTTAGATGCGATTGAAGTTAAAGATATAGGACGATAGTTTGAAACCAAACAGCGACTTCCCAGTTTGAAAACTGGGACGATCCTGCCAACCTTCCAGTCAGAAGGGAGGGAGCTTTCAGATAGTGACTGGTCAAATATTAATTTTAAGAACTCACTTGAGATACTGGTAGTATTTTTTAGAATTTTGGAATTGATGTTGTCGGAACCGGCGGACGATGAGAGTTTTAATTTGGCAATGAGGTCTTGAATACCGGCTGCGCTTACACTGATTGGAGGCATGGTTTCGTAAGGTTGCTCGGGGAGGCTGGGAACAGTGTTCAAACAGTCGTTAGTAAAAATGGAAGAAAAATATTCGTTAAACACTGTAGCAATGTCTCTCTCTGGAATGGGATCGCCGTTGTCGGTACGTAGTTGGATGGCAGAGTTGTTGTTCTTCGGTGAAACCAGATTCCAAAACTTTCTCGGGTTACTCCTCAAAATGGACAGTAAGTCATTAAAAAAGAATTTATTCTTGGCTTGCTTTATGCTCCTGGTGTAGTTTTTTAATGCAGAATTGTAGACATCCCAAGACTGGCTGGTATCTAACCGTTTGGCCTTTGCAAAAAGTCTTTTTTTCTTGTTTCGCAAAGAAAGCAAGGTTTTTGTAAACCATGGATTACCTAAATCGGTGCGTACACGAACTGTAGGAACAAACATTTTTACTAGATGATTCATTTTAGTTTTAAATAATGTCCAGTTTTCTTCTACAGATTTAAGATGAAAATGAACGACGTAATTGTCAAAGAAGATTGCCAACTCGCGGTTTATCGAGATATAATCAGCTTTGTTATAATCGTGAATAGTTTTGGAAATGGGATGCTTGGTGAGAGTGGGGAGTGACAAATCAACATGCAGCAGCCTGTGATCACTGAGCCCGTCACAGTACTGGATACACTTGACAAGATCCGGTGACGCAGTTACTATTAAATCGAGAATATTTCCCAAACGAGTTGGTTTATCAACAAGCTGTGTAAGGTTCAGAGTAAGACACATGTCTAGAAAGTGTGCGGATGTGGCCGAACCTACGGATGAAAGGTTTGACCAATCGATTTGTGGAAAATTAAAATCACCAAATAACAACATATCAGCCTTTGGAAATCGATCTCGTATATCAAGTAAGACAGAGCATAGATCAGTATGAAATGATGAAGCACAATTTGGTGGCCTATAACATACGCCCACAATGACCTTATTTGATGGCGTACAAACACATATGCAAGTAAATTCCAAGTCATGGTTCGCTAAACAGATATCAAAAGAAGATATAAAACTCTTTATTGCGATAAGCACACCGCCGCCCCTCTGGCCATGCCGGTCGTGGCGGAAGACTTTGTAATCTAAGTTTCGCGGAAAAAGCTCCTTATCTTCGATTTCAGGGTTTAACCAAGTTTCTGTCAAAATGACTAAATCTGATGAGCTGTCCTCCAATACACTGTGAAACTCATCGCGTTTTGGCATGAAGCTGCGAATATTAGTGAAAAGAACAGAAAGGCTTTTGTTTTTATCGCGCAAGGCGGCATAAGGGGATGGCGGTAACGCTTTGTTTTTGCCAGAAGCATGTAGCTATGAAAATTCAACAACTCTTTGAGATTCCGAGTTAAAAATAAAACGCTTGTTGTCCGCATGCAGTTTGTTAAAACGCACTTTAAACGGTACGTTCATAGTCCTACCATACTCAAAAAGTTTGGCACGGGCAACTCGCACAGACGCAGAAAAATCTTCGCGTACAGCGTAATGGGTGCCTTTCAGTTTGAACCCACAGGCCAGGATGCTCTCTTTGTCTTTAAATCGGGCAAACTTGACTATTATTGGCCTAGCTTTCTGGGGCTCGAATTTCCCTAGGCGGTGTGATCTTTCTAAATTTGCGGGATCAAGCTGGATTCCCAGCTTGCTCGAACAAAACTCGATAATTTTTTGTTCCGACTGCCCCCATGTTTCGGTGCTGTTATCTGGGCAGCCAAAGAACAACAGATTTGACCTCCGAAGCCTATTTTCGTTGTCATCGCACTGCTTCTGAATATTCGCTAGGTCAACAGGAAGATTTTCATCATGGGGGGTTAGAGATGCAGAGTTCCTATCAGCCAACCTCGTTTCAACAGCACTCATCCTTGAAAACAATTGTTGGACAGATATCTCGGTAGCCTTTTGTCCGCTCTCCAATGACGAGACTGTTGCCAGCAAATTTGTCTGAGCAGCCTCGATTCTCTGGACAGCTGCAAGAATACTTGTGATTTGCTCACTATCGGTTAGTGGTCCTGGATTTGCCTCCACGTCTCCGGACATTAACAAAAGGAGCCGAGAAACATAAAAAATGTACGAGTACTGCAAACAGTAAAAACACAGCCACTTTCGCCAGAAAAGGTCGTTGGGGCACGACATCGCAATAAAATTCGGATTTCTACTTCGAGAACAAACTGCATTCGGAAGGTAACCAACCTGAAGAAGGGAGAGGTTTTGCATCGCTGTTTGTCTGGCGACGCCGTGCCCCAACTGGCCATCCATCCCGGTCGGCTTATGTAGCCACCCGTCGGGGTAGGAACCATGTGATGTTACAGTGCTTGAGTGTTGCCAGATGCTGATGTTGAACGCCTCCTGGTGGATCCAAGTTGGTGGCGAAAACGCTCGAGGAAATGCCGTGACACTCTCGATGACAACAGATGACGTGTCCCAAGCCAGGAGATGACGATGCAGCAGATTTCCTGGCGGGATCGCAGAAAGGGCCGCAGTCACCAACACCTGAAGAAGGGAGAGGTTTTGCATCGCTGTTTGTCTGGCGACGCCGTGCCCCCTGTCTCATGTCTCGAAACATTGTGACGTTCTGCTCTGTTGTCTTTTTCTTCGACTTTAAAGTTCAATTCTTCCGCATCACAGTCTCAGGTGCTACATTCTGATTAATTTTGCTCTCCTAATATTTTAAACCTCCTCGCTTGCGCTGACCGACCGAGAAGTAGCGAGAGCTCAAAAGAAGCTACGGGAAAACCGCCCCAGAACAAACGGAGTGATGCGTCGTCTGCTCACGTTTCTGGTGAGAGTAGAATAACCCTACCCTCGCAGTATTTCTTCGGGGTTGATAAAGCATCATTTCATAATACAAATTTAACAATACCAATTTCGGGGAAGTACTTTAAAGTCGGCAATCGTACTTTCCTCGGAAAGTAGCAGAAAAAAAACTTAAAGTTAAGTACAAGCACATACTCAGAGAATGTACTTCAAGTAAAGTACTAGTTTTGTAAACCTACTTGAAGTAGAACTTTAAGTACAATGTACTATTTAAAGTACTTCCCAACACTGTCTCTTGATGAAGAATATCTTAATAACACTCTAGCTGTGTAAGGTTGACAGAAAAAGGAAATATAAACAAAGAAATAAGAGAGGCGCGTGAACTTAATTTGATGAGCTACTGAACTAACTTGACGGCGGCGCCGCAGAATGTTGAAAGAGAAAGAAGAAATGACGGTAAGAGGAGGGTGTTTGCTTTCGGTTGTGTTTGGATGGGTTCGTCTAACCAACCCCCGCCCCCATGTAATGCGGAAAGAGAAAGTATACAGGCGAGCTGGTGAACAAACACCCATAACCTAAACTTTTGTCTCGGGGTTTTGATTATGGTCTAAATTCATATCTAAATCCTTGCCTCAGGTTTTAGCTTTAGTGCTGCAAAGCCACAGAACGCAGACACGTCGCCGTCTACAAAAGGACGTCGTCCACAAAAACAAAACTTCAGTGTTGGGTAAAGTAAATCTTAAAGATACTTCAAGTAAAGTACAAAGTAAATGAAACGTGATGTACTTCAAGTAAAGTTGTGAGTACTCTAAATACAATGTACTTTCAAAGTAAAGTACAAGTATTTTAACACAATCTTTGATGAAGCCCTTTCATTTGCGTATACAGTGATTTTTTAACTGGTATGGGGTGCATGACCTATTTTCAAAAACAGCGCCGAATATTTGATGAAGTCAAGTGGCCACAGAATAGTTATTTTTAGTAATAGAGCCAGATTCAGAAGTCCTCTTCTGAATTTGGCGCCGCTTGCACCGGATTGTTGCACTCAAGGGTGTTGGTTAAATGTACTAGGAGAGAGCATGACGTCAGCCCCGTAGCTTCCGCAAACAATCCTCTCGTAGAGGAGTGCCATCTCCTTAATAAAAAAAAATAATAATAAAAACAGCGAGTGTGCAAGCGAGCAGCCGATAATTAGTCAAAATGTGACACCTGAGATCGGCTTGCGAAAAAATTAAGGAACTTTCAAGTCGAAGGTGAAGACAAAATAGAATGTCTCAAAACATTGTGACATTCTCCTTTGTTGTATTTTTCTTCGACTTGAAAGTTTAATTTTTCCACACCACAGTCTCAGATGCTAGATTATGATTAATTTTGCTCTCCTAATAATTTAAACCTCCTCGCTTGTGCTGACCAATCTAGAAGTAGCGAGAGTTCAAAAAGCTACGTGAAAGCCGCCCCCAGAACAAGCGGAACGATGCGTCGTCGGCCCACGTTTCTGTTGAGAGTAGAATATCCCTCCCAGGTATTTTTTCGGAGCTGACAAAGCATCATTTCGTGATACAAAATTAACAAAACCAAATTTGGAGAATGTACTTTAAAGTCGGGAATTGTACTTTCCTCGAAAAGTACCAGGAAAAGAATACTTTAAGTAAAGTACAAGTACATACTCAGAGAATGTACTTCAAGTAAAGTACAAGTTTACTAAACCTACTTGAAGTAATACTTTAAGTACAATGTACTTAAAGTACTTCCCAACACTGCAAAACTCCAATCGGCTACTACGGCTCTCTTTTTCGACTAGCCGGCGTGCGACATGCGGCGGCCAACAGGAACAACTTGGAGCGCGTAGGTGACGTTGCAGTCGATAGATGGCACAAGTTGTCTTGCCGGCGACGCGGCGGTGGTATCCGCTCTTTTACGCTCCGTTGGGAAAGAAGATGTGGGAGGAGACCCGCTGTTCTTCGCAATTTTATTCAACTGCGCCTTATCGCTGACAGCGTACTTCAACCTAAACTTGATCTAAGAAATAATAAGGAAAGGTTTTGCCTGTAAACAGCACACCGTTGCCGGCGGAACGTGAGCGTGAACAAGTGATATGCGCTGTTTTCCTGTCTGGCAGAAAGTGCTCATTCGAGGCACTAATCCAAGCGTGAAATTTGGTGCTGATCGAAAAAAGCGTCGATGTTTACGTGAACTGTATTGCACAGTCTACTAGAACATCGGCACTTCCTAGCAACGTTACTAGAACAGCTCAGTTGACAAGCTCCACATTAGCCTCGCTTCGGAAAGCCAGCCTCCTCCGTTCGCGCGAGCGTGGTGGCGCTGTCGTCGCAGCCCGCCCGGTCCGCAAGGCCGGCCAAGCTCTAGGCAAGCTCGGGGTGCTAGCTTTTCTTTGCGAAATCAGGCGGTCGGCGGCACATCAGCGGTTCTTGCGCACTTCTTTTTAAGAAATTGCCTCTGCAAGGAGATTCTGCTGCAGTCACGATTGTAATTATGGACGCTAATGATTTCTTCGATTTTTACTCTATAATTCATTTGATAGCAGCATGGGTTCCTAGCTTTGGGTCTGGCTTCTGAATGCGATTCTATGTTCGTGTAATATCAAAGTATAACGGGATTTATGTCATAGTTGATGTCTCTAACATACGCCTATAACTAGCATCCACAAGCAGGGGCTCGCATGCGCTGTCAGCGCCGTATCCAGTTCTCGATATACGCCCCCACAATTGTCACAAGAAAACGAACAAAATGTGTTTTCTGCCTTTTCTTTGTTACCACAACGAATCTTCGGCAAGGCTAAAATTGCAGATGAATACTGCGAAACGTTTATTTCTTTGTGCATTAAAAAAAATCGCGAGCAGAATGCAAACACCAATACTAAAAATACCTGTAGTTAGGGATCACAAGATCCGATCTTTCTTGTTTGCTACTGCCACCTTTTCCGTCATCTCTCTATTGATGTATCTCGCGTAGAAGAGCATTTGCGTTACAACGAAGAGGCCTCGCAGTTTTCAAAAGTGGTCTTTGCACCGCAGCCTTCCTATGTCGCGTTCTCAGGGTAGCTAAGATGTCTTTATTTTGGCTTGAAATAAGTAGCAGAAACGTCACGAGATCAATAAAACAACATTATCATTTATGGACAACTGCAACGTTAAGCAAATAGTAATCAACATAAAGCCAATTTAAATTAATGCGCGCTTATAAACACGCCAACAAGCATGGTGCTGTACAGATACATGGAGCTTGTATACGCTTACATAAATGAACTTGTTTCACATAGTCAACGAGGGTGTCTCACAATTCGTGCACGGTTCCCGCGAAGCTGTACCAGGTACTGTAAAATAATGGTTCTAATATCTACCGCACGTTCATCTCCAAATATACACAGATGAATCCGCGTTGATCAGCTGATCGGAAGTGATGTCTTGAAATTCTTACCCCTTAGTCACACGTCACCGAAATGGCACGCACACTCAAGGGAGCGAGGTTGTCACACACATAAAGAACACACGAAATGAATAACTCAGTTTTTTTCACCAGTATAAACCTCAACGTAGCCAAATACAATTTTTTTTTTTTTTTTTTGTATAGGCTTGTCAGACTAGCAAGGCCAGCATGTCGACTGTTCTACCATTTTCTCGTTTTTTCTTTGAAGTCCTCCTTCATCGTCTTCAACTGGGCTTTCGAGAAACGTCGTTCGCTGTGGTGGCATTACCGAAACTTTGCTCGGTGACTGACAGTTTCAAATGTGAGCACAGTTAAAAATTATGACGGATTAAACGTTAAAAATTCACGCTATAGGTAACTGGTTCTGAGTTTCTCAGACCGGGTAATTTGCATACAGCGTTGTTTGCGGTAAAAAGTCAAAATGACAAGACAAAGCATCGCCACGAGATCTTTAGAACGGCGTTTTTCCGCCGGAACCCGAAGTGCTTCATCGGTGACTTTGTCATCAAAAGAATTAGAGTTCATGAAATATTTTCCTTAATTTTTCTTAAATTTGGTTTACCTTTCTCTTTCTCTTCCTTTATTTAATTTTCTCACTGTCACTTTAATCATGCCCACCATCTCCTTTTGTATTTACTAAGTTTCATTTTTTAATCTCTCTTTAATTTTCAGTCTTTTCAGATCCTTTTCGCTCCTTTCTAAAAAAAAAAAAAAAAATTGTAGCTGACGTCGCTTTGCTTTACATAGCGACGCCGTAGAATCAGAGCTGAGTAGGACTAAAACATGAACGTTTTTTCTCGGGATCGCGATGTTGTATTTCAGTTTTTTTTTTTTTTTTTTTTTTTTTGTACCCCACCATTAACGCCGATCTCGGATTATGCAACAAATGCAAAAAAAAAAAAAAAAAAGGGACTTTTAGACACAAATGTTGTGCGTCCCAAACAATTAGATTTTTTTTTTTTTTTACATAAATGAATTAGGCGTCGTTGAACGCTTTTTCTCCGCCCAATAGCAGCGCTAGCGGTCCGAACGAGGTGGCAAAGTTTCAGGATTATGCCTTACTTATTGAAAATTGGTAAATGATTTTCCGAAATTTTCAATGGGAAAATGGCGGCCGACGGAGCTCTCGAATACATAGAGACAAATCGGCAGTTACCGAAAATGGGCGAAAACGGCCCCCATTTTCCCATTGAAATTTTCAGAAAATCACTTATAACTTTTGATTGAGATAAATGCCACTTTTCAAACTTTGGTATCTGCTTTGGACCGCATTTGGGCGGAGAACAAACGTTCGGCAGAACGTAATCTATTTTTGAAAAAAAAAAAAAAAACTTTTTTGTTGGGGGGGGGACACGTTGTAGATGACGAAATGGAGCATGGTCTGAGCTTTCACGCTGAGATATGCTGCAGCGTATGCTTTGTGGAGACATAAGATGGGCCAGAAAATGACCGAGGTGTGAAGCGGCCGATAGAAACGTGGGAAGTGAAACTAGCGGCTGTGAGCTAAAGTCTCGAAGCTTTGCAACAGCCGTGCATGGGCGCCGCTGTAACCAACCTTCAGTTTGTGTTTCCTCTTATTTTGATTACCTCGCTCCATCATTACCACAGTATAGGGGCCCTAGTCTGGACACTTGGCGAAAAAGTCGGCAAGAAATCCGGCGGCTCTGATTGGCCGGCGCCAAGGTCAAGTGCGGCGTTGGCCAATCCTGGCAGCCAGATTTCTCGCCGATGTTTTCGCCAAGTGTCCAGATCTGGGGCGCTAAGCTGGACGCTTGGCGAAAACGACGGCGAGAAATCTGGCGGCCGCGATTGGACAACGCCGCACTTGACCTTGGCGCCGGCCAATCAGAGCCGCCGAATATCTCGCCGACTTTTCCGCCAAGTGTCCAGATTAGGGCCGCTGGGGCCCTAATCTGGACACGAAGCGACATGCAGGATGCACCCACAGACGTTTCGGCTTTACCCGCTCCTGCGTCCGACTGTGTCGTGTACAAACATCCGTCTCCTACTACGCCCTGCGAGCACGACGCAGATTTTGCAGATTGAATCCCCCCCAGGCGACCGTCCAGAGTTGTGTGCACGAGTAACGTGTCCTCCTCTCTTCTTTCCTCGCGAGTATTTTTTAGTTCTTCCCCGTTTCTTTCAGCAATCCTTGTTTGCGAACGCCCCCCTTTGAAACGCGTGATTCAACAAGCTGACGTCATGAGCGCGTCGTTCGTGCGCCCCCCGTGCAGGCCTGGTTGCTTGGGGGCGCAAAGTTCGTAGCCTAATCCGCGCGCGCGTGCCTCTCCATTCGCTTTTTGCTCGGCGCGCGCGCGCGCACGCACGCGTCGATGGGGGACAGCGCCAGTTCGCACCCGGAGTTTTCAGGCCGCCGGTCGAAGGCGCACGCTTGCCATGTAATTGCACGTTAGGGAGGCAGCGACCTGCTCCCAAGGAGATGTAATCTCGTCAAGCCGTGGCGACGCGGTCCTCCGCGACATACCGCGCAGAGCTCTGATGAGCAGTACGCCCCCCCCCCCCCCCCCCCCCCCCCCCCCCGTCCTCTTGTTAGTCACATAGCGTATAGCGGAGACAAAGAAACATAATAATAAAAAAAGAAACACGGACGTCAGCTATGATTGAGCAACAAAAAAACATGTCTGAACCGCAGTTGGAAACGCGCAGGCGTAAGTCGACGTTGCCTGGGTGGTGAGTGTCTCGATGATAGATTAAAGACCGGCCGCCGTCAGGCTAGCGGTGCTCCGAGTGTGAAACAAGAAGAGAAATCTCCCGATCAAATTATACCCCCCCCTCCCCACCCCCCCTTTTTCCAAAAAAAAAGAAGTCGCTTGATCGTGCCCGCTGAGTCGTTCACTTGAGCGTACTTCTGCGTGAAGCAGGGAGAGAGCATGTAGCGTTGCAAATCGCAGCAGCCGAGTCGGGTGTGTCATATTTCGAACGAGGCCGTGAGCCGGCTTGCTGTGACCTCCGCTTATGCCCGCGCAGTTGGGGACGTCCACAACGTAAGAACAAAGCGATGTACACACGCAAAAACACAAACGTCACCACTTTTATTTATGTGTGTGCTTTTTAAAATTTGGTTATTTATTAACGAGATTTATTTCGCTTTTCTTTAAATATGCATTATGTACCCAAACTGGCAGGTGCACTCATGTGCAGCATCTGGGGTCGTGAGATCCCCGGGTCAGACAAAGGAAGAATTGTCTATCTATACACGAGTAAGAAAAGAGTAGTGCTGTCCCCGAACTAAAAATTGTTATCCGACTGATCTGTAAAATTTCACCACATTGTCACTAGGGTGACAATATGGTGAAGTTAAAAAAATAAAAATCATCACATTGTCAGCAATAGTGACAATATGGGGAAAACGTTGCGCATCAGGCTTCCATGCGTGGTATGGGCGGCCTTTCTGCGGAGTTGTAAATAAAGTGTTATTCATGTGAAAAAAAAAAATAAACATTTTAAAAGCACAATGTACCCCAGTCCGCACAAGCACTGGCGTGCTTGCGCGCTATATCTGGCGCTGATTCGGCATTTGCGTATATTATTACAAGTAGACCGAAACAAAGTTCAAAGTTATAGCAATACAAAGAGAACGAAAGAAAAGACCAGTTCATACGCAATCTACTGAGTGTGCACAACGTCAAAGCCACACGCCATAAAGGAAAGAAAAAAGGAAGTGTATATAACTGAAAGCAACCCATGTAGTACACAAAGGACATAACGCCATACACATATCATATAAATACACAATCCTGCACAATCGAAAAAAAAAAAAGAAAGCCATTCGTACATTGAATAAACATGACGCACTATGTAATGATATAGACGTCCCTGAGACACACTCAGCCCAAACCACAGAGCACATGTAGCGAAAACGCCAAAGTTGCCTCACAACATACCTTTATGTTAGTTCATCTCAGCACACCACTTCCTTCGTTCCCTCTTTACCCTCGACAGAGAACCTATAGATCAACCAAACTTGACGGTAGTTCATTGAAACGGCACGCGACACGGAATCTCATCAGCCTTCGACCATAATTAGTAAAAATTCTTGGTACCAGGAATGTATATGTGTGTCTCAGCGGTTTCTGTCTATCAGCCATGAACCCTTTGAAGTAATACTTAGTTAAAATGACAAATTTGCGTAGTTTCTCGAAGGACAAAATATTAAGTTGGATCATTTATTTCTAAAGTCAAAATATTCTAGGCTGGACCCATAAGTAATATTCCTCGCAATTTTTTTTTTTCATATGCTTTGCTTTTGTAGCTAGAGCAAGAATCGTAGACGGAAATTCCATAGCGGAATAATGACTCAGACAGGGCCACATAAACCGTACGTCGTATTTGGATGTCCCCTTCACTTCTTAGTTTATATAGGTGGGCCGAGACAACACGCAGGTGGTCCATATGCAGATTCCACGACAAAGTTTCGTCGAAACTGAGACCAAGATATTTAGTTTCAGTGGCATATACCGTAACCCTTGACAGTGGCGTTGAGCGCAGTGAGGTGAATGCACGATAAGTGGCTTAAGAAGGTTGATTCGATTTTTAGGGCTTCTCAAACACACGAAATTTGTCTTCGTGTTATTGACAAATATATTATTTTCAGAAAAACGGTTTATTAACTCTTTAAGTGCCTTGGACGAGTTGAGGTCGTCGGCCACTTTTTGGCTAAAAATGCCATGGACGAGCTCAGCACGTCCTGTGGTTTTTTCCGTAGCCCTCAATTCCACGGACGAGCTAGGCTCGCCCGAGTAGTTTGCAGAGCTGATCATAGACGGCAGCACTCGTTTTAGTTGGGGCATTTGTTTTTTCGCCGCCGCTGATTTTTGCATAATAAACTTTTGGAACTTTATCTGTATTACTGGAGGAAGAAAACTTATAAATAAAAAAAAAAACAAATATGGCGCACTTTTAGGTTACTTTTTGAAGAAAAAAAAAGGGGGTGGGGGGCACTTAAGAGGTTAATTTTTCACTGTCTTTTTGAAATATTACAGCTACTGTTTCACATAGCTTTGATGCGGCAGTACCTGTGCTGTGCCGTCGGCATATTGACAGATTCTTGATTCGAGGGTAGTAGGCCAAAATCGTTCCCGTAAATAAAAAAAAAAAAAAAAAAAAAAAAATGGGTCGAATTTTTTGCCGCCGTTACGCTGATTCTCGAATATATGCGTTAGCATTTCGCGCAGTGGTAATAAATAACAAAGCGTGGTGAATGCAGTCTCTCGGCACTTTTCCGCGGGGTGAACATTCTCAAAACCCCTCTTTTCCCTGGTGCAACCAGATGAGGTAACTTAGCGCGTGCATAGAAGACGTGCACGCGATGCGCGGAAATCGAAAGAGTCATTTCGTTGTGCATACATGAATATTTAGTTTATTTCGTAAGGCTATGCGACAGGACACATAGCAACGGATGCCGCACTGGACTGGCTGGTTATAGAAAGTGACGCCGTGACGTAACCCTTAGCAACCGAAGATTACTGGCGACGTCCCCCTTCGCAAGCGGGTGACGGAAGATGGCCGGCCGGTTGCCGCTTTTGAGGAGGGGCGGTCCACGATCCAGCAAATCGTCATAGATATCAGTGGTACCGAAGCAGTAATGTTAACGCATTAAAACAATAGTTTCAATATCGACTCCTGTGGGACACCGCAGTCCACACGACTGCGTCGCTGAGACTGGTACTAATCTTAACTCTTTGTGTTCGATTGCAAAAGTAATCTCAGTTTTTAGAATGGACATCTGAGTCCAATATGTTTCAGTTTCTTTAGTAATGGCGAGTGTTCTATTCACTGTGTCCCGCATCAACGTGCAGAACTCCACACAGAGTATTTGCTGTATTTATATAAAGTTCGACCTGGGAGCGCTCATCACGCACGAATTCGTTTCGCTCGGTTCAAAGTGATAGGATGGGCTTACGTCGCCTTTTTATTCGGCAAATTGTGTCGAGATTGATGTTAATTAAAAATTAAAATTAATTTTTGCGTACTCTAATTCAGGTGAAACCGCAAAATGTGTTGTCCGAGTTTGTAGTCTCGTCAAGTGACAGTATTTGTACGAGTGTTTTGGGTTACTTGCGTGAAGTGGTGCTCTCTTTTCGAATGTTAAAAGCACTTTTTTTTTTTCCTCTGGAGTATCTTAGTTCTGTGGCTAGGAAGAAATTATATACACGAACTCAGCTCTGTTACGTCATGGCGCGGTGGTGGCGCGTCGGGCGCACTTCCGGTCTGAGACTGTGGGCGGAAGTGCATTCCTGAGTCTTTTTGGAAGAAACCAGACAGAAACCTGCCTTATGGTCAGAACGCCGTGACTGGGGCTGTACCAAAAGAGTCGCGAAAGGTTTGAAGGTCAGTTTTAAACTTTTCATTCGTTTTCTGCCTGCTCGGTTCGTAGGGGCTGTGAAAAAGGCAGAACAGACGCCGTCGGACCACGATTGCTTGGGCGGTAAGCCTTTTGGATTAAATTCAAGGATACTTGTGGTCGTCGGATTTATGTGTTTTGTTCCAACATGAAAGCGGGAAAACCGTCAAGTTTCACGGATCACCTGCGGACTACGTTTAGTGTGTCATCAAGTTCAAACGGGCGTCTGATCGTTCGAGCTGTAGTCCGCTCTCAAACGTTTCTGATCGTCATCTGCTCGTTCAAACGACAGCGGCCCGTAGACCAAACGCTGACCCGGTGATTGCGATAAGAAGTAAGTGCAGACATCAAAAGACGTTTAAGTTTGAAGGTTGGTTCGGGTAAGTAGGCTAGGAGTAAACAGTAGATACAAGGAGATGTTGATCATTGTTACCAGTGGCCATCACGGACTTGCTATGCCTGAATCACTCGGTCCAATTCTGCTAGCGATTTTCAGTATTGACGTCGACATCTCACCTACGGTTCACGCTTTTGCAGCCCGAGCTACGTCATGACTGAAAATAGCGAGAAGAACCTCACCATGCGAATCAGGCTTTAGCGTCCATTCTGTGGCGTTCACGCGGAATCAATCACCGCGTGTCACGTTATTCACGCCAAGTTTTGCGCTGTAACGAGCCTCGTTAATTTTGCTGAGGCCACTCAAGTAGTCGGACATTGCCAGGAAGACGTAGAATCAACAATTCCAACGCGAAAAAGAGCACGGGGACTCGCACAGACGCCAACAACCAGTGCTTAAAGTCTCCCGTAAGTCGAGGGGGGTCCCTACAAGAAAATAGATGCCGGGGGGGGGGGGGGGGGGGGGGGGGGTTTGACGAGATGTATTATATGCACAAAAAATAAACCCCACTGCTGATTCTGCCCACGCTGTATCGGCATCCCTCAAACTGCTAATCCCCAAATGTCACATTCCTGAAAGCAAGCTATTTTATTGCGAGATATGATTTTGACTTCACTAATGCTAGGGCTGTGGAGGAGGGTCTCGGACCATCCGTTCAAATCAGGGGGGGGGGGGGGGGGGGGGGGGGTCCGAGACCCCCTGAGACCCCCAGACTTTAAGCCCTGCCAACAACATCCCATTCCAATGGTTTGTTTATGGGCGACGGCGAGCTTCTTGCCCACATCCCCATCGCTCATGCGCGGCATCGGTGGCGTCCATAGGGGCACTCCGGTTTGTTCTTAAACATGAGTTGGTGTATAATGATTCAGTGGAGGTGTTGCTACTGGTCCCTTTGTAAAGATCACTGTACTCTAATGGTATATTCATCTGGTCGTTTTTCAGCGCTCCAATCCTCTAAATCGGATCTGGGAGATACGGGAGCGCCTCCAAATCCGAGATAGAGGAACAACGCGCCAACCGAATGCTCGGCCACTTTTCCGAGCGGCCCGAGCCCCCGAGCGCTAACACGGAACCGGATACCGAGGGCAACTTCCGCGACCGCACCACTGCCATGGTGCAAGCTAGCGCCCGATACGAAGGGTTTAGCCAATGTCATTCGTCCATCCAGCGGCCCCGCCGCATGACCGCTTGCCCGCACGAAAAAATGGCAGCCTTTAATGCGGACGCTGGCTTTCGCTGCGGTCCGGTCCCCCGTCAAGCGTCGAGCGCCTCTGAACTAACTGCACAGCACAGCAGGATCTGTGCGGTATCCGAAGGCGGTGGCGCCTCTCGGCCGTATCGGCATCTTTCTCTTTGAAGTTTCAACCCAACAGCGGAGGTGGCTGGAGTCACGCGACCGGTCCTCTGGCACGCGCTCCCACCACTCCCACTTCGAAGTCAGAGCGCCTCACAGCGCTACGAGTCAGAGGACAGCGCGATCCGAAAATCCGAGAGCGCCATGAAAGAACATGCCGAATATACTTAGAGCGCCCGACTTCGACCTACCGAATGAGCACGCGACAGTTTGAGACACACACTTCCGACCTTGCATGCGACACGACGATCCGTTCGGCTCCGCCCTGGAGATCCAAGCAGTCCAGCGGAGGTCCGCATTCATAGATCCCTGGTCCCAGATTGACGGTATAGCTCGCACGAGCGAAGTTAGGAGCTCGTTCTCGCTAGCGCGTGCATTCTTTGCCGGGGCCATCTTTTCCGAATGGGTCAGCGGGAACCACGCGTCCGGCTTTCCGTCGCCCGTCCTGTTTTTTTTATTCGTCCCGCCAGACCCAGTACGTCATCATGACGTTCGCGCTAGCTGTGCTGTTATTGGCTGGACGCTTCCGACAGTCCGTCCGCCGTGCGAAAGTATCTGGCACGTTGGACGCACGCCGGATCGCCGATCCGACGTCCAAGCGACCAAATTTTTCGGATCAGGCAGTCGTACTGCCGATCGGACGTCGGATCGGATGTTTTTTTCCGCGCATGTGTCTCGCGCTTTAGACGATGTTAGAAGTGCACCAAGAAAACTGTGATGTGGCCTAGTTTAAACATCACGATTACCACTTCTAACATCATCTAAACATTCAACGATGTTGGAAGTGCCATCGCAATTCTCTTGGCGAAAAAAACAACAAAAAAACAGCCAAAACGACCGACCAACGTGGGGCTCGAACCCACGACCCCGAGATTAAGAGTCTCGTGCTCTACCGACTGAGCTAGCCGGGCCGTTATTTGATTTGTAGCTTTCTTCAATTGATCTAGCTGGGCAACGAAGATTGCTTCACAACATGGCCTTTGCAAGAGCCGGGCAACGAAGGTTGCTTCACAAGATATCCTTTGCAAGAGCCGGGCGACGAAGGTTGCTTTACAAGCTAGCATTTGCAAGAAAACGCCTTATTACCATGTCACGCCTCTGACACCTGAAGTGCTATAGAATAGCTAAAGTATTGTTCAAAATATAGAAAGTTTAATGACTTAGCGATGCAATTACCCGACGACGAAAAGTGTATACGAGAGTAAACGTACTTCGAAGCTTTTAGTGAAGTTTATATATATATATATATATATATATATATATATACTTTGAGCGCGTGGGAAGCGTAGTAGTGCACTAAAGTTACCACTCGTGGAACAGGTACAAGTCTAGCGGTTTAGGTATAAGGCGCCCGCGCGATTTTTCCGTCTGCCCGTATCTTACGTAGCCCCAGCCTTGTGCCTGCTCCACGAGTGGTAACCTTTAGTAGACAACCACACTCCTCACTCGCTCAGTCTTTCCGAAAATTATTGATTTAGTGGTTTTCGATGACGCTGAGCAAGTTTCTAACTGAAACCACGTGTCTATTTTTATAAATTAAAAAGTCCATTAACAAATTTTAATTAATTAGCGGACTGATCGTCACGATTAGACCCCTATGATATGTCCCCCTGACCGTGTAACTCACCTGCGTAAACAGCGTAAGTGTAACTTCTGCCCTGCTGAGTTCACCAACAGTGGCCCCGCGAAGTCGATTCCCACGACTTGAAAGGGTTGACTCTCTTCCACTCTGTCCCGCGCTAGCGGAGCTACGGGGGCTGTGGCCGGTTTTGCTTGGAATCGTCGACAAAAAAAAAAAAAAACAACAAAAAAAAAAAAAACAGAACGCCCAACGTGGGGCTCGAACCCACGACCCCGAGATTAAGAGTCTCGTGCTCTACCGACTGAGCTAGCCGGGCGACGGAGGTTGCTTCACAAGATGGCCTTTGGAAGAAGTGGGCGACGAAAGTTGCTTCTCAAAGATGGCCTTTGCAAGAAACGCCATGTTACCACCTCACGCATCTGACACGTGAAGTCTAGTTCAGTCTTATTGAATACCTAAAGTATTGTTCAAACTGCAGAAAGTTTATTGCCTTAGCGATGCAATTAACCAGGAGCAAGAATAAGGAAATATATATATATATATATATATATATATATCAGTGTGTCGAACCAAAAAAAATACGGGTTCGGTTACGGTTCAGGTTCAGGTAAATTTATTTTGTTCCGGTTCAGTTCCGGTTCGATTATTTCGATCCACGAACCGGTTCGCGAACCGGTTCGGAAATTATAAATGACAAATTGCAACATCAAAATAAATTACAAATAAGACATCTGAAATCAGCACATACGAAAAGTGGTACATCGTAGTGTAAGGCTCAGGGATTTCTACCAGGAATGGTTTCTTTATGTGCACTCAAAGGTTACCTCACCGACGTTTACGCATTCGGACTTCATCTAATTGAGTCCGACGCAGTAGCTGTAAAATCCGCGACCTCCTTACAAACCCACTGACAAGTAGAACTCGCTAACTATCCCGCCACCTCGGCGTGTAAGCAATTGAAGGAACAGTGGGGAGAAAATACAGCTTTCTTTATTTGAACTAGCCTTCGGTAACTCAAATTAGACCCTTAAAGAAAGTTTCATTAAACAAGATACGGAATATGAAAAACACTTCACCGAACGCAACGCCAGAAGGACGTAATAGGATAAATATTAAAATAGAAGAGTTCGCTGTCTCACAAATATGTTAGCTTCTAAGTGCCTATACGAAACCGGATGCATTATTATCAAACTCCACAGCCTTTTCTTTTCTCATTCCGATTGAAGCAAGCTTCAAGAACTCGCGCGTTTCTTAAACGTGTTATGAAATGAGCACACAGCAGCATTTAGAATTTACGAGATTGTAGAAAAATGAAATCACGTGACGCGATTTTTTTTTTTTTTTGTACAGCCTTCCAATTTTCTTTCTTCCGTGCAAGCCGCGACCCGCGCAATACTGGTTCCTATGTCAAGATTCATGGATGCAGCGTTTATATTCCTAAGACTGAGTGGAGAAGAAAAATATGTAAGCGAGGTGTGTGTCAGTTGACGGCACTTAAAAAACAAATAGCATTGATAGCACATTCATTGTCAACAGCGCGTGGCCGAACCGTTTTGACATGAGCCGGTAACCGTTATTTTTTTTCCGGTTCAGTTCCAGTTCGGGTTCATCGCGATAACAATATAACGGTTCGGGTTCGGGTTCAGTTCCGGAAAAAATACCGGTTCGGTTCCGGTTTTTTGTTCGGTTCCGGTTCGACACCCTGATATATATATATATATATACCGGGTGTTCTTTTTTTTATTCTTGCAGATTCGTTTTAAAAAAATCACTGCGAAAGTTACACTTATGCGGCTTGTGGAGGTGAGTTATACGGTCAGGGGGGCGTTATATGGGTGGATAATGTTTGCGATAAGTCGGCTAATTAATTAAAATTTTCTAATTAACTTTTTAATTTGTGAAAATAGACATATAGTTCCTATTAGAAACTTGCTGAGCGTCGTCCTAAACCCCTAAATCAGTCATTTTTAGAAAGACTTTGAGCGCGTGAGAAGCGCAGTATTGCGCTAAAGTTACCACTCGTGAAGCAGGCACAAGGCTGGGGCTAGATAAGAGGCGGAAAAATCGCGCGGGCGCCTTACCGCAACCGCTAGCCTTGTACCTGCTCCGCGAGTGGTAACTTTAGTGCACTACTACGCTTCTCACGCGCTGAAAGTCTTTCTGAAAATGACTGACTTAGGGGTTTTGGGAGACGCTCAGAAAGTTTCTAATTAAAACCGTATGTCTATTTTCACGAATTAAAAAGTTAATTAGTGAATTTTGATTAATTAGCCGACTTA
Organism: Ixodes scapularis; assembly: GCF_016920785.2. Classification (NCBI taxonomy): domain Eukaryota; kingdom Metazoa; phylum Arthropoda; class Arachnida; order Ixodida; family Ixodidae; genus Ixodes; species Ixodes scapularis. Next base: position 8,160,491 of record NW_024609884.1, on the reverse strand, counting down.
TCGCAAAGATTCGCCACCCACATAATGTCCCCCTGGGCGTATAACTCGCTCGCACAAACGGATAAGTGTAGCTTTCGTGACTTTTTTAAAAACAAATCTGCAAGAATAAAAACCACTCTGTATATATATATATATATATATATATATATCAGGGTGTCGAACCGGAACCGAACCGAACCGAAAACCGGAACCGAACCGGTATTTTTCCCGGAACTGAACCCGAACCCGAACCGTTATATTGTTATCGCGATGAACCCGAACCGGAACTGAACCGGAAAAAAATAACGGTTACCGGCTCATGTCAAAACGGTTCGGCCACGCGCTGTTGACAATGAATGTGCTATGAATGCCATTTATTTTTTAAGTGCCGTCAACTGACACACACCTCGCTTGCATATTTTTCTTCTCCACTCAGTCTTAGGAATATAAACGCTGCATCCTTGAATCTTGACAAACGCTGCATCCAAGAATCTTGACATAGGAACCAGTATTGCGCTGGTCGCGGCTTGCACGGAAGAAAGAGAATTGAAAAGCTGTGCAAAGAAAAAAAAAAAAAAATCGCGTCAGGGGATTTCATTTTTCTACAATCTCGTAAATCCTAAATGCTGCTGTGTGTTCATTTCATAACACGTTTCTAGAACGCGCGAGTTCTTGAAGCTTGCTTCCATCGGAATGAGAAAAGAAAAGGCTGTAGAGTTTGATAATAATGCATCCGGTTTCGTATAGGCACTTAGAAGCTAACATATTTGTGAGACAGCGAACTCTTCTATTTTAATATTTATCCTATTACGTCCTTCTGGCGTTGCGTTCGGTGAAATGTTTTTCATTTTCCGTATCTTGTTTAATGAAAATTTCCTTAAGGGTCTAATTTCAGTTACCGAAGGCTAGTTCAAATAAAGAAAGCTGTATTTTCTCCCCACTGTTCCTTCAATTGCTTACACGCCGAGGTGGCGGGATAGCTAGCGAGTTCTACTTGTAAGTGGGTTTGTAAGGAGGTCGCGGATTTTACAGCTACTGCGTCCGATCCAATTAGATGAAGTCGGAATGCGTAAACGTCGGTGAAGTAACCTTTGAGTGCACATAAAGAAACCATTCCTGGTAGAAATCCCTGAGCCTTACACTACGATGTATCCCGTTTCGTATGTGCTGATTTCAGATGTTTTATTTGTAATTTATTTTGATGTTGCAATTTGTCATTTATAATTTCCGAACCGGTTCGCGAACCGGTTCAGCGCCCCGAACCGGTTCGCGAACCGGTTCGCGGATCGAATTAATCGAACCGGAACTGAACCGGAACAAAATAAATTTACCTGAACCTGAACCGTAACCGAACCCGTATTTTTTTCGGTTCGACACACTGATACACACTGCACATTTGTGTGTGTGTGTGTGTCTGTGTGTGTGTTTGATTTCATCTCATATCGTGCAGGCAAAAAAAAAAATTTAAATATCGCTGAAAAAAAAAAAAAAAGTTATATCGTCGTCTCTAAAAGCACAGTTGCCACGAACCGCAAGTTCGTCGGATGTTTTGTTCTAAGGAGGCCGCGGCGGAAAGCAGTGCTTTTCGCATCTGTCGTGGGTCGTATGTTTCACTCAGTCTCCCGCCGTGGATTTTCAGTCTGCATTATAATAACATTTCTTAACCCCTCTGTGAGTATAGTTAAAAAGGTCTAATGCCATTAAATAATTTTGGGCGTTTTTCCTATTTTCCTTAATATGTCAAAAAACGCCCCTTCGGTTAATTGTTTATGAACTTTGACAATTAGATACTTGTGATCCACTTGGGTTACATCCACATTTTTTTTTATGTCGATGGAGAGCCCAAAACACGCTCTTTATATATATTATAAAATCACTTAGCTGTGCGAAATCCGATTTGCAGTGCATTGACGTTAATAATATAAAAAAACCAAAAATATCAACTTTGAAATCATATTTCTGGAAAAAAATTTTTTTCTTTTAATGTTTTTTTTTTATTGTTTTTGCTAGAATTTATATATGATAGTCGTCTACTTGAAAAACAAGTCGAGAAAGTGTATAGTTTTGTTCGCATGTTCTATATTTAAGCCTCAATAACGTAAAAAAAAACGTGTTCGTTTTGCGAGACCAAAGTAAGACATACCGACGTGTGTGCTTCTTTAAATTGTGTAACAAGTTTTGTTGCATTTTTGTCTGAGTTTTTAAATCAAACAAAAACGCAATCTTTTGGGATTGAATAATTTTTATTTTGGTAAGAGCGGGAAGCGACGAGGAACATAATTAAACAAATCAGCAGGCCTAGCAGACTTTCAATATCGAAGAGGCACAGACGTCGTATTCCTTTGATTTATAAAACCCTCAGTGTAAACCAGCATGAGAAGCTATTATGTGTCATTTTACTAAGACATAAAAATTCACCACATGATTGATACGTTATGTACAGTTCTTTCTGAAACTTAGCGCTAGGGTTTGTTCACCGCACATCGCACAGATACTCATCTGTTGACGGCATGGTTCTTTTACTTCCGTAATACACAAAAGTGAGGACACAGAAACGGTCCAAAACACACGAAGAGATACACGGCACATCATTCGAAGAAAGCATATTAATAAACAAATTCGATGTAACTGTCAATTAGTTCGGGGCTTTTAGCAGTGTCTATATATGAGCTACTCTGTCCACAATTGCATTGTTCAGTCTGCCGGCACGCACTCACTGATGGTTAGCAACCATTCATGACATGAAGCAGTACGTGTTATCATTTTATGCCATAGTCTTAGCACATATGTTCGCTTACCCTGGTGTTTCACAGACCTTTTTTAAGACGACGGTGAAGCTGCCTTCCTCCTTCCTCCACGCGTGTATGAGATCGAATTCCCCCTTAGGGAACTTTCCTTGCCCCATTCGTTTTTCTTGAATTCCCGGAAACGGCTGATCTCCTCTTGCATATCGAGAATAGAATGACTACTTTGACTTTCTGGCGGAGCGCTTCAACGAAGGTTTGCGCGTTCTTTTATTATAGAATTCAACTGTGTAATTGACAAGTTATGAATTGATGCATGATGCTTGAGCACGCCGCCCACTCAACGTCGCACGCGCTTTTTCCGCGCGATCGAAAGTGTGGCCACGGTTGGTCTCCTCTTCCGAACTGGCCAAAGTGATATCGTCTTTAATTTCCCTAAGTCTTGTAAGCGCAACCTTATTGATTAGCAAGCTTGACAACTTGATGACATGATACTTAAAGGGTTTTGTGCAACAATATTGGGTCGGAATGTTTCTCACTTTACACAAGCTTACTGACACTAGTGGGAACCAAGTATACTCGGACGCAACGCTAGTGACCAACAAGCTTCTTTGTCGCCGCGTAATTTCAAGGACAAAAGCGGACGATTTCTTTCAGTCTCTCCTTCGCTCAAACGCCGATGACCAAGTTGTGGAGATCGCTTTGTTGGCATTGACAACAAAGCGATCCCCAGGATTTCGTGAACAATTGCTTCGCAATCCCCGCGGGGATGGCATTTAAAGGCGGCTCATATAGAGTGGACACGATCACTGTGTGAACATTCAATTTGGACTCGTGACATGCATTCGGGTAGTGGCTCGTGCCAGGGCGCTGGGATGACGGGAACAGCCAAACCTTAACACTAGGGAATGATAGGGAACAAACGCTGGCGACCTGGTGATTGACATCCCCAGTAAACCCGAAACGAATAAATATGAATAAAAAAAAAACACACAAAAAAACGGACAGAACCACGAAGTCTTAAACGCAGCTTTGAAGTTTATACAACGAAAATCTCCTTGACGAATTGCTAACACCTCCTCGCCCAAACTACACTGTACCAATGTTGTAGGCGTTACTACCGAAAAAAAAGTAACGAAATACGTTACTCATTATTTGCAAAATAAAGGAACGTGTTACCGACCTACGTAACCTCAAAAAATAATAGGAACGCGGCACCGTTACTCTTACCGATACAAAGTAACGCACGTTACTTTTGCGTTATCTTTTATTCATAAATTAATGGTAACAGCGTTTTCTTTTCTTTTCTTTTTTTTTTTGCGACAGCGCTTTTTGGCACCGGGACAAAGGGCGTTGGCGTTTGGGTTTTTGCTAACCTGTGACTTCTTCCGTGGGGAAAATACAGGCTAAATTTTGAAGGCATGTGGAATGAGTGCAGTAACTTTGGCGCCTATACTTCCTATCATCGAAAGTCCAGGCGCAGCTGACGTTATGAGCTACATGGGACCTTTCAAGCAGCCTCAAAAGCGCAAGTCACTGGACCTTTTATTTTGCTTATGATTGGTTGAGCGGTGATAGAACACGTACAGAAACATAACGAACACTGTTGTCTGATTGGTCCCATCAGCTCGTAGTATCGGCTGCGTCTGGGTTAAGGGCAAAACAAAGTATAAAAACACGAAAAAAAACAAAACACATTTAAGTGCACTTTTGTCTAGGTCTTGGGGAAGAATAAGTTATGAGTAACGTAACTACGTTTCCCGTTGCTCGAAATAAGTAACATTAGTAAGTTAGCCGTCACTGTTTTGAAATGGTAACGAGCACGTTACTTCGTTACTGGAAAAAGTAACGCGTTACGGGTAACGCGGTTACTTGTAAGGCGTAACCGCCAACCAGGCTTGGGAAGTAATCCGTTGCATGTAACGGATTACTTGGAATCCGTTACTTTTTAAAGTAATTTGCAATTACCACGTTACTTTTTGAGGAAGTAATTTGTGATGTAATTTCGTTACAAATATTGGTAACAGATAATTTTAATTACTCGTTACTTTAAAAAAAAAAACATTTACATAATACAGAAACTGGAGCGATATGAGCAGGCAATTTAGCAGCATAAAGATAGCAAGTTCAACAAAATAGAAAACATCGTGAAGAGGCCAATAACCGAAAAGGAAACATGCACGATATTGTGTATGACCAGTCACTAGAACCACTAGAAAAAACGTGCAAGGCATATAGAAATATGCGAAAAACAAAGCTCAAGAAGAGAACGCGAGTAGGCATTATCTTCTTGATCCCCTAGCGGAGGTAGACGCTGCTGCTGAGCATGCGCACCCTTAGCTTTGTCTGCACAATTCCAGGGATCATTTCCGGTCGCCGTAATTAAGCTGGCGGGATGACGGGTGTGGTTGCAGCTTTCGCAGCCTAGTCAGCTTACAGGTGAACGGAGTGCACCTACATTCTTTCTCTTAAATACAATATTTTATTTTCACAAGGACTACCATTATGAGGGCTAGTGAGAAATGGAAAGTAGTATTGCACAACATTTTTGAAAGTGTACGGGGAAAAGTGAAACTTATTTGTAACGGAACGAGTAAAGTAGTCCGTTACTTTTCAGCGAAAGTAATTTGTAACGGTAATCCATTACATTTGAGGCTCGGTAATTTGTAATTGTAATCCATTACATTTTTCAAGTAACGGGCGCAAGCCTGCCGCCAACACCTGCACTGTACCCTAACCTCCAGCAACCACGAAAACCGAAACACAAAAGAACAGGACACGAACAAAACAATAAACCCAAACCACAAACCTCTCCCCACACTTTGCGTGGTCAAACTTCGCACCTCGGAAATAACCAAAAAAAAAAAAAAAAAAAAAAAAAGGTGCAGATAAGTTTTGAATTTAGAGAGCTTTTCATTCTCACATCAAGAGACAAAGAGGGTTGGCTGATACAATTTCCGGAGCTCATATACCAGTGTCTGCTCTGTTTCATGGGCGCCGCCATGTTTGTTTATGCTGACGCCATGGCACAGCAATGATGCTACGCTTTTTGCAAAACTCCATTAAAAAAAAAAAAGTAAAACACTTTGCACGTATTGTAGTGCAAGAACGTCCGAAATGCATCGTCACGAAGCTCCAAGAGCACCGATGCCAAGAGTGCTGTAAAAAAAAAAAAAAAATTGTTTAATGCGCAGGCCCTCTCTTCACAACAGCCTGCGTTTGAGATTATTATTTCCCATTTTCATCGTTGGAGTTTAGGATTTCAAGCGCTGGTCTATAATACGCATCGTTTCTCGTTGCACTCTATTAGCATTTTCTTTCTCTCTGTGCAAGACCTCAGCGCTCCTCCACTAGGTTTCACAGTTGTTACATTCGTCTACATGTTTTTGCAATTTTCTATTTTTGGTGCATAACTTTTCAGCGCCCTTTTATGCTCTAAAACATAGTTGCGCAAACTTTTCAGGCACACGAATTGTCCGGAACATCTCCTTATCACGCTGCAGCCCACAAGACTACGCCATATGTCGACTTAAACACCGAAAAACGAATGACAATGCAAGAAGACACACCCTGCGATTCTTAAATTGTTACTGACTCCTCATTGAAGCAGGGCAGAAAGAGGTTAAACCGAGCTTCCAGTTTATGCAAATAGCGCGGCGTATTCTACCAAGTTACGATTTGATAGGACAATCGAACTATAGAGGCTTAAATAAAAACGCGACCGAAGATCGCGACTCGGCCTTTTTTTCCCTGCGGAACACCTCACGAAAGGGCCTGAACGCGATGTATGGTGACTATGGTCGCGTTTTTAGAAGAAAAAAGGCCCACGCATGATTGAAATTTTGGGTTTCCTAGGAGGACTAAGTTTGCGCCATAAACAAGACGATCTCGAAGTATACACTCTAAAAAATGCCTGCGCGCCTACTTACCCGCAAAACACTCAAAGAGCCAATCTCTGCGATGTATGAAATCAGCTCAGCGAATGCGGAGGCGGAACATCTGTTTAGACCTCAAAATTAAGTCTGCGCTGTGGCATTACGCAATGCAAGCATGACGTTTGGCATTGCGTAATGCTACAGCGCAGACTTCATTTTTAGGTCTAAACAGATGTTCCGCCTCATCATTCGCTGAGGTGATTTCGTAGATCGCAGAGATTGGCTCTTTGAGTGTTTTGCGGGTAAGTAGGCGCGCAGGCATTTCTTAGAGTGTAATTTATTGACTTTTTAAGAAGCATCTGGTTATTATTACATTAGTTTGTCGCAATTACTTACTCTACAGTTATGGCTGCCTGCCGTCTGCCCCCCCCCCCCCCCCCCCCCCTTTACCCCCACCCCCCACCCCCACCTCCACCACCCCTGGGATGCCTTACTTTTTTCTTTTTTTTCCCCGAGTTTCGACTTTTCTCGTATTGTCGAAAGCATGCTGTTAAATGTTCGTCGTGTCGTTTAGTTATTCATACGAGAGACGACCTCCGAATGTCCGGGGAGGGCCGAGGCGAGATGGAAAATCGTTGTGAAAGAGAGAGAGAGAGAATGAAAAAAGTAAAAACTGTTCGAAGTCCTGGAGAGTGCGCGGGTACTTCCCCAACATCCCTAATGGGACGTATTTCGAGGGGACGGAGAGCAGCAGCGGCATCAGGGATGCGCAGCTGGGTCGTCTCGGCACGGAGCTCACCTACCTCGAGGCAGGGAAGAGGATGTGGTCGCGCGACCCCCGAGGGACGACCTTGGCGCCAACCACAGGTCAGCCTTGGCGGGCCTCGAACCCCTGGGAGGAGACGACGACCACGTGCCTGCCGTACGTCGCTCTTGTAGTTCCGCGCTGGTGCCGCCTCTTTGTCTTCAGGAAAATCTTCCCAAACATACATGTTGAAAAGTGCGGACTATACGGGAATTTCGTTTTTTCAAGATCGTTCATTATGTCGAGACGTGAAGAGATTTTGTGAATGAAAGAGTATGTTAATGATGATTTACGTATGGTACACGTTTTTTTTTTGTTTTTTGTTTTGTTTTTGTGAGCTAAGAAAGCATACATTTGTCAAGGTGTGTCATGTATGAGAAGATTTTCGTGTCGACTAAGCACCAGGTGTGGACTATGCACCAGGTGCGGACTGTCTAAGCAAAAACTTTATTTTTCGGCACAACTTGGCCCCTGTGAACTATTCACCAAATGCCAGACTATTCCCCGAAAAAAAAAAATATTTATATAGTGTTTTTTTTTTAAAGCTTAACAGATTTATTTAAAAAAAGCTGTGAAAGCTACATTTATACTATTGTTCAGGTGAGTTATACGGGTGGCTAAGCTTTGCTATACATTATGCGGGTGGCTAAGCTTTGCGATAAGTCGGCTAATCAATTAAAATTCTCTAATTATCTTTTTTTTTAAATTTCTGAATATAGACATATGGTTCCAATTAGAAACTTGCTGAGTGTTGTCGAAAACTACTACATCAGTCATTTGCAGAAAGACCTTCATCGCGTGAGAAGCGTAATACTGCACTAAAGTTACCACTCGTGAAGCAGGTACAAGGCCAGCGGTTTCGGTAAGGCGCCCGCGCGATTTTTCCGTCTCTCCGCCTCTTATCTAGCCCCTGCCTTGTGCCTGGTCCACGAATGGTAACTTTAGTACACTAGTACGGCTCTCACGCGCTCAAAATGTTTCTAAAAATTTACTGATTTAGTAGTTTTCGATGACGCTGAGCATGTTTCTGATTGGAACCGTTTGTCTATTTTCATTATTTAAAAGTTAATTAAGAAATTTTAAATAATTATCCAACTGATCGTTACGACTATTCCCCTATATTATGTCCTCCTAGCCGTATAACTCATCTGCACAAACCGCATAAGTGTAACTTTCACAGCTTTTTAAAACAAAACTTTCAAGTTAAAAAAAAGAAGAAAACCTCTGTATATATACATACATGTCAGGAAGAAAAAGAAAAATCACCTTTGTTTGCGTCTTTTTTTTAGCAAATACAAGAAAACGATCGTTGGTATGGAAACGCTTGTGGCAGAACTAAGTTCAAAGAATGATTGCGGGGGAGGGGGGGGGGGGGGGGGCAGGGGGGGGGGGGGGGGAGCAGGTTTAGCCAGCCGATAGCACTCGAAATTGAAAGGAAAGTGCAAAAGACTTCGTTGGTACTGGCTGGTTCTGCGAGCAAGCAAAATGCATATTTCATGAAGTTCACGCTTGTTTTTATTTTGTCACTTACATGACTATTCAGTACGAAAACATTGTTGCCCTTAACAAGAACTGCACTTTCCGGACAAGAGCCCGCATATTGTGTGTAGCAGGGGCAAATTTCATCTAAAAAAAATCCAAGCTTTTTTTTTGTATAGCCCGCACTAGGCCTGTTCAATACCTGTCAAAAATGCTCACTGCTTTT